>NW_027514876.1:300000-600000 GCF_048772815.1 Callospermophilus lateralis
TGATTCCCAATTATCTTATTTTTTAGGTTATTGTGAATGGGGTAGTTTTACTCATTTCCTTCTCAGAGGATTTGACACTGATATACAGAAATGCATTTGATTTATGGGTTTTGATTTTATATACTGCTATTTGATGAATTCAATTACTAGTTCTAGAAATTTTCTGGTGGAGTTTTGGGGGTCTTCTAGGTATAGAATCAAATTGTCAGCAAATAGTGCTAATTTAAGTTCTTCTTTTTCTATGTGTATTCCTTTAATTTCTTTCATCTGTCTAATTGCTCTAGCCAATGTTTCAAGAACTATGTTGAATAGAAATGGTGAGAGAGGGCATTCCTATCTTGTTCCAGATTTTAGAGGGAATGCATTCAATTTTTGTCTGTTTAGAATGATGTTGGCCTGAGGTTTAGCATAGATAGCCTTTAAAACGTTGAGATATGTTCCTGTTATCCCTAGTTTTTATAGTGTTTTGAACTTAACTGGATGTTGCATTTTGTCAAATGCTTTTTCTGTGTCTATTGTGGTGACCATATGATTTTTACCTTTAAGTCTATTGATGTGGTGAGTTATAATTTTTGATTTCTGTATGTTGAACCAAACTTGCATCCCTGGGATGAATCCCACATGATCATGGTGCACAAATTTTTTGATATGTTTTTGCATTAGATTTGCCAGAATTTTATTGAGAAATTTGCATCTATGTTCATTAGACATATTGGTCTAAAGTTTTCTTTTT
Source organism: Callospermophilus lateralis (assembly GCF_048772815.1). Classification (NCBI taxonomy): domain Eukaryota; kingdom Metazoa; phylum Chordata; class Mammalia; order Rodentia; family Sciuridae; genus Callospermophilus; species Callospermophilus lateralis. The sequence goes on from NW_027514876.1 coordinate 300,734, forward strand.
TGAAGTGTCTTTGCCTGGTTTGGGGTTCAGGGTGATATTGGCGTCATAAAATGAGTTTGGAATGACTGCCTATTTTACTATATCCTGAAATACATTGAAGAGTGTTGGTATTAGTTCTTCTTTAAAGGACTTGTAGAACTCACCTGTGTAAACATCCGGTCCTGGGCTTTTTGTGGTTGGTAAGCCTCTAATGGTGTCTTTTATTTTCTCACTTGATATAGGTCTGTTTAAATTGTTTATATCTTCCTGACTCAATCTGGGCAGATCATATGACTTAAGAAATCTGTTAATGCCTTCAATACCTTCGATTTTATTGGAGTTTAAGATTTCAAAATAATTTCTAATATTCCTCTGTATTTCTGTAGTGTCAGTTGTGATATTACCTTTTTCATCACTTATGCTGGTAATTTGAGCTCTCTCTTCTCTTCATTAGCGTGGTAAGGGTCTATCAATTTTATTTATTTTTTCAAAGAACCAACTTTTTTTTGTCTATTTTTCAATTGTTCCTTTTATTTTGATTTCATTGATTCCAGTCTAATTTTAATTATTTCTTGTCTTCTTTTGCTTTTGCTACTGATTTGTTCTTCTTTTCCTAGGGCTTTGAGATGTAGGGTGAGGTCATATATTTTTTGACTTTTTTTTAAGAAATAAAGTCCATGCAATAAATTTTCCTTTTAGTATTGCTTTCATAGTGTCCCAGAGGTTTTGATATGTTGTGTCTATGTACTCATTTACTTCTAAGAATTTTTTAATCTCTTCCTTGATTTCTTCTGGAAGTAGCATATTTTTTAGGCTCCAAGTGATGGAGAAAATTTTGTTTTTTATTTTGCTGTTGATTTCCAATTTCATACCTTTATGATCCAATAAAATGCATGCTAGAATCTCTAACATTTTGTATTTGCTAAGAGTTGCTTTGTGGCACATTGTATGGTCTATTTTAGAGAAGGATCCATGTGCTGCTAGAGGAAAGTGTATGTACTTGGGGCAGGTTGAAATATTCTGTATATGTCAGATAAGTCTAAGTTATTGATTGTGTGATTGAGTTCTATAGTTTCTTTATTCAACTTATGTTTGGAAGATCTATCCAGTGATGAGAGAGGTATGTTAAAGTCAACCAAGATTATTGTGTTGTGGTCAATTTGACTCTTGAACTTGAAAAGAGTTTGTTTGATGATCATAGCTGCACCAAGTTTTGGGGCATATATATTTATGATTGCTATGGAATATTGGTGTAGGATTCCTTGAGCAGTATGTAATGTCAATCTTTATCCGTTTTGATTAACTTTGACTTGATGTCTACTTTATTTGATATGAGTATTGAAACCCCTGCTTCCTTACACAGTCCATGTGAGTGGTATGGTTTTTCCAAACCTATTACTTTCAGTTTGTATATGTCTTTTCATATCAGATGAGTTACGTTTAGTCAGCATATTGTTGGGTCTTTTATTTTATCAAATCTGCAACCCATAACATTTTGTTGTTGTTGTTGTTGTTGTTGAGTATAAGCCATTAACATTTAGGGTTACTATTGAGACATGGTTTGTATTTCCAGCCATATTTGCTTATTTTTGTTATTTAACTTGACTTGGTTTTCCTCTTTGATTAGTTTTTTCCTTTACTGCATACCTCCCTCTGTTGATTTTCATTGCTGTTTTTCTTTTCCTGTTCATGAAATATTTTGCCAAGGATGTTTTCTAGCACCAGTTGTCTAGTTATAAATACTTTCAACTTTTGTTTATCATGGAAGGTTTCTGTTTCATTTTCAAATCTAAAGCTTAATTTTGCTGGATACAAGATTCTTGATTGGCACCAATTATCTTACAGAGCTTGATATATGTTATTCCAGGATCTTGTAGCTTTCAGGGTCTGGGTTAAAAAATCTGCAATTATCCCAATTGGTTTTCCCCTATATGTAATCTTATTCCTTTTTCTCGTAGCTTTTAAAATTCTCTCCTTATTCTGTATGTTGGGATTTTCATAAAATTCTCTCCTTATTCTGTATGTTGGGATTTTCATTATACTGTGCCTTTATATGGATCTGTTGTGATTTTGTACATTTGGCATCCTGTAGGCTTCTTGAATTTGGATTTCCAATTTATTCCTCGTGTTTGGAAAGATTTCTGGTATTATTTCATTGAATAGATCGTATATTCTTGTGATTTGGTCCTCTATGCCTTCTTCTATCCCAATGACTCTTAAATTTTAGCTCTTAAATAACTCTGAAATTTTCAAAAATCATTTTTTGGACTTTTGTTCTTTGCATTATTTTAAAAACATCTTCTTAAGTTTCTCTCTCATGGCATAATCTTCATATACTTCAGATATGAGAGGAAATGTATTTTTAAAAATGCACCTTCTGCCCTTGGAGGGCACTGTAGTGACTGAACAGTACATGAAATTTGAATACTTTTCAAATCACTTCACCAATGATTTGCCTGACCGAGTTCATGAATGTTGCATCAGCACACAGTTAATTCAGAGAGAATGTACCTTTGCTATGAGAAGAAAAGTTTCCTAGAAATCTTTCACTGTTACTCCCTCTGTCACTGTGTTGTCAAGGGCCATATGTCTCCCATGGAGGCCTTCTTACCAGTCTCTTGGGGTAGACATTGAAAGATCATCAGTGCTTTGAATTATTTGGTCCCTAATACCTTACTATTATTCAGTACAGGTTCTAGAACCACTTTCATCTACACAGGGGTGGAGTTGGTGGACAAAAAGCTGAGCTGGAAGACAATGTTTTCTTTTATTTTGTTTGTCTAGATGGTAAGACAAATGAACAAACAAGTCCCTCATCTTACTGCACTGAGCACAGGAAAGCAAAGGCAATGATCACTTAAGTGATCATCAGGCAGGCTGGTCAGGTCATTTTTGGGCAAAGAGTTCAGAGATAGAAGTTCATAGGTTAGTTGACAGTGTCAGCTCCACCTTCAGTCACAATTCTTTGGAAAGGATGGATACACATATTGTGCCTTCAAACTTTAGTAGACACTGCACCTCATACACCATTGGGTTCAAAGGGTACTCAAGGACTGAAGTGGCTGATGCCAATGTGTAAGGTATTTGTAGGGTGTGTAGATCAACCCAGCCTCTGGCCCTGGAGGGACAATCACAGCAGTAGTGTGAGGAGTTCCTTTTGGCATGACAGAGGTCTGTATTTGTCTGATCAAAGGCATTATGGTAGGGTCACCTAGAGAAGAGTACTCAGGGTCACTGGTATGTGCAGCCCCTCTTTACTGAGGGTAATTCTGGCAATTAGGGATTTGGTGCCAAATGAGGTACTTTTCTCAAGACAGAGCTAACGCTCAGTGTACTCCAGCATTTTCTGCTGACTGAAGGTAGATATTTTCTAGATTCTCCAATGTATCTTAATCCGTCTACTGATTTGTGACTTTAAAAAGAGAAACTTATAACATGAGTAGCTTTTTATTAAGTGTGTATATAGGTAGAAGAATGATACATAATTTTAACATTTTGCTTTATTTTTAATATCATTTCCCCCCTTAACATCTGCATTTTTTGTGTGTGTTGCTAAGGTTGTAACCCAGTACTGTGCACACTATGCACATATGCTTTACCTTTGAATTGTACCACCAGTCCAAAATTTTAACTTTAGATTGATCAGTTTTATGCCTTCATGTCCAATGTTATTTTTCCCATGGTTGAATTTAGGTAGTCCTTTCTGTTGCTCTTAACAATAGTAAAAGTGGACACAAATATGGATTCTTTGAAGATTGCTTTGGTAAAGTAATTGGTTATTCAAATCCACAGTCTTATCAAGTTAACAAATAAATAAATAAACCCTCAATTGAAGACCCATTACAATTTTAAAAAATCTTTATTTGGGACACATAAACCTTACTTAGGAGATATTCATTCTTTTCAATATCACCTAATTTTATTTTGCTTTCTTCTCATGTGAAAATCTCAGAATGATAAATTAAAATCTTTTTAAAAATTCCCTCCAGTTCTTGAAGAAAAACATTATAAACCATGCATACACCTGAAATAAAACATGAGAAAATAATGATTGATAATGCTGAAAATGGAGTTTTGAGACGAACCAAAGTTTCTCAGTTTGCTGATTGCATCTGTGTGCTTGTCTCATAAATTTTGAAGAGAAAAATCTGTTTAAGGAAGAAGAAATGGAACTCCCATCATTTGGTATGAGGGATGATACCAGAAAAAAAAACTCATTTTAGTGTGCCAACTTAGAAGTTTCCTGATGGTGTTGGGCAGAACGTGGAGCAAAATGCATTTAGAATAGGCTTTGGAAAAGGCATCCTGACTACCATATGGTTTCACTTTCATCCTTTCAGTGACCCATCCTTTTTTCTTCAAAAAGGAATTTGTTGAAGGTGTTCCCACAAGTGGGTTTCAAGGTCTTTTACATTTGAAATAGGCCTTGATGGTGCCAATTAATATATCTTCCAGTTAGACTCCAGGTGTTGTTGAGTGAGGCCCATTATCCTGATTACATGGTCATTATAATATCTATTCTATTTTATACTTATTCACTGTGAACAGAGAATCCTAGATTTGGATATGTGAACTGAGAGCTAGAAAACTAGGGGTTTATTCTGAGTCCTATGGAGATCTCAGCTGAAGTTCTGCATTTCAGAATTTTGTTCTGGATTTGAGATACTGAATCCACTACATTTAAAAATCTCAGGACTCATGAAGAGAATGAGTTAAAAGCCATCATCATCAAATTAATGAGACCCTAAGAAACTCAAAGTGACCCTGTCTCTAAATAAAAATATAAAAAAGGGGTGGGGATGGGAATCAGTGGATGAATGCCTCCGGTTTGAATTTCTGGTACCAAAAAGAAATCAACACACACACACACACACACACACACACACACACACACACACAAACACACACTCACTTACACACACAAAAATAAATTAAATAAATAAACAAACAAACCCTCGTGAGTAACAAGCCCTAAATCAGCAGCCTCTCTCATTCAGGAGTACAACAAATGGATTTGGGGTTGTCTCCTGATAATTATTCCAGTCTTCTCCACACAATCTGGGACATGCTGGACTCATGGCACATGGATGCTCACATAGGGCTTCAGAAAGTAGCTGAAAACACCATACAACGATGGAACAAATAGCCAAGGTTTTCAACTGCCATTCTAAGCCTCACTAGACTAGTCAGAGGGAGGTGAAGGCTAAGCTTCCACAGAGTGACCCTGTGGTCACAAGACTCTGGAGAAGACCATGAGGAGTCACTAGCCACAACTCCCAGTTTCCACCATTGCCACTCCTGTCAGCTTTAAGCCACCTTCCTACCCAGTCTCAAGGTAGCAAGGCACACTTACCATTTCCTGGCTTTCAGGGTCCTCATCGTTCTCCCTGTGGTTTGTTTTCAGATTCTGCATAGAACAGACACCTGGGCTCCAGATCCAGGACAGAAGAAGCCTACAAAAAGATTGAAAAAATGGCGAGCTCCAGACACCAAGGGAACAGAAGATTGTGGAAGCCCTTCCTCTCATCACCGGCTGCCTGAGGATTGGACAGTTCTCACCTAAGAGACTGATTGGTCAAGGCTTCAGGCACTGCCTCCAACCTGAGCCAAGTGGGCACAAAATCAAAGTCTGAATGACAGGCTGCTCCATTGTCATTGTTAACCAACTAGAGATCAGGGCTGAGAATATAGCTTAGTCAGTAGAGTGCTTGTTTTGCTGATATAAGGCCATGGATTCAATCCCTGGTACTACACGCATACTCTCCCCCCCAAAAGAAAATTGAGTAAAGGACTTTGGAAACTAGGGTTATGGATCAGTGGTAGAGAACTTCCCTAGCATGTGTGAGGTACTGGGTTGAACACCCAGCACCGCATTAATAAGCCAACCTAGAGGGGATGTGGCTCAAGCGGTAGTGCACTCGTCTGGCATGTGGGCAGCCCAGGTTGGATCCTCAGCACCACATACAAACAAAGATGTTGTGTCCGCCCAAAACTAAAAGTATTTTTAAAAAGCCAACAAACTACTAATGGTACTGTGTCCATCTACAACAAAAAATATTCAAGAAAATAAAAAGACTGTGTATTGGACATGTGCATCCTCACTACATAACTCATAAACACATTTTAGAAATAATATGTACATATATGTCTTCAGACAGTGTGTAAAATTTCCTGTGATTTTTTTTCAAGTAACTTATATTACAGGTATGCTTCACAACCCTGAAATCCTCCCCAACTCAATTCTTCTTCTTCTTCTTCTTCTTCTTCTTCTTCTTCTTCTTATTATTATTATTATTATTATTATTATTATTATTATTATTATTTGAGGCCTGTTAAATGCATTAAATGCCTTTGTATGGGGTTATTTTAAGGCAAAATTTTCTTCCAATAATAGGACCTAGCCCAGAGAGAAATGTATTGACACTTATAACTGTTTATAAGGTTAAAGCAATTTGTGAATAAATATGTATATCTTTTTTTATGAAAATGATATCACAATTATTTTAATATTTTTAAATCTTTTTATTCTTTGTCTAATAAAAACACAGTTTGAGCTTTAAACTAATTAGCAATGTCCTTATATTCCTTCCTCCAAAAAAGTGACTCACAAGTATAATTCAAATTATTGAGACTCATAAATTTTTGATCCTTTATTTGAACTAGTGAAGTCTAAAGATTTTCATTTTATTTTCACCTTTAAATGAAGCCCACTCTTTATAGCTTTCTTGTTATATAACTGACCTTTAATATTCTTCAAATTTTACCCCCATTCTGATCACTTTGGACTATTGATGTTTTGATGGAGGGTATCTCAAAGTGGTCATGCACAAGGTAGGAAATGGATATAGTAAGATATAAGACTGGTGATTCGTGAGTATGTAGATTTTGCAATACAAAATAAGTATTGGTGGATGATATGGGGTAGGGAGAAAAAGAGCAATGAAAAAAAAACAAGAAAATCTTGAACAGTAGAGGGGTTCACAGGTTACAAGTCTACAATGACAGTGTGAATATAGAGGGTAGTGTTCTTGGAAGCAGCAATAAAATTGGAGAGAAAGAAAAAAGGTAATTTTTTGCACAGTTTCCAAGTGAGAGAGCCAGGTGAATGGTTCTTTGTTCAACTCTTCACACCTATGAGTGGAATTTATAGTTCATAGGGTATGTCTCAGTAAGTAGTAAAATACCATTTCTATGTACTTGTACATGACTGGTATAACCCCCTGCCTAGAATCTATAAACTGAATCTCAAGGGGACCTGTGAAACACTGGAAAATCACTCCCATGATTAGGTTCTGAATAAGTCAAGAGGCAGGTTATTTTGTGTGGCTTGACTTAACCAAGTGAACCTTTCAGAGAGACTGCTGTCATCTTGGAAAAAACCAAACAAACAGGAAGTTGTGAATTGCCTGTGGAGGGAGCTCTGTGGCTAAGATCTGAGGGAAGTTTCTATCAGCAGAAAACAACCCCTGGCCAGCAGCCAGTAAGAAAACATGACCTCTGTCCCACAGTTACAGGAACTAAATTTTACCAGTCACTTGCATGAGCTTGGAAAAAGACTCCAAGTTGCAGCTGAGGACACAAGCCCCAGCCGACCCCTCAAATTCAGCCTTGTGAGCCTGAAAACAGGATCCATTGACCATGCCCAGGCTCCCAAACCACAGGAAACGTGAAACAGTAAATTTGTATTCTCTTAGACCTCTAAAAAAAATAATAAGTATTGGTGGATGATATGGGGTAGAGAGAAAAAGAGCAATGATAAAAAAAAGAAAATCTTGAACAGTAGAGGGGTTCACAGGTTCCAAGTCTACAATGATAGTGTGAATATAGAGGGTAGTGTTCTTGGAAGCAGCAATAAAATTTGAGAGAAAGAAAAAGGTAATTTTTTGCACAGTTCCCAAGTGAGAGAGCCAGGTGAATGGTTCTTTGTTCAACTCTTCCCACCTAGGAGTGGAATTTATAGTTCCTAGGGTATGTCTCAGTAAGTAGTAAAACACCATTTCTATGTACCTGTACACTTTTTCATGGCTACAGGCTGACTTTGACAATTTCAATCACATTACATGTTTTAACTTGTTAACTATTCACTAATTAATTCATTCATTACATTATTTATTTGTTTTTTTATTAATTCACTTATTCTTTAGTTGTCATTGTTTTTACATTACTCGTGATTACATAATTGCATAAATATTCTAAATGCTGAAGTTTTGTTAAATATTGTTTTATGTTTTTATTCATACATTTAATTTTCATTGAAATGTTTTTTCTTTGCCAAGCCTGATTTATATTACACGTCAATCTTCATTTATGAAGAGTAGATAAAATCACATTATTCCAAATAACTCAAGGATTTATCATCTTGGCAGAACCCTAATCACCCACTAAAATTGAAGCAGTCTTTGTCAACTAAAAGCTGTGTAAAAAGTCCTCTATTTTCTTATATACAGTTTAATAAAGAATTCCTCTCTCACTTTTATATTTTGGAGAGTAGACTAACTTCCTAAGCAGTAGTTAATAACCTAGGTGAGATTTCCAACTAGCTCATTATTACTTTTAAATTATTTACATCCTTGACACTAAGAGTGTCACTGATTACGTTTTTTTTTAATTTTTGCAAGATCTCTCTCTCTCTCTCTCTCTCTCTCTCTCTCTCTCTCTCTCTCTCTCTCTCTCTCTCCCTCTGTCTCTCACATATGACAAATTGATATCAGATATGCTTTTTCACAAAGAAACACTCTCAGCCTTTAATAAATTATTCTATAAAGAAAAAGGGTTTTGCTGTTTTTCTTAGAGCCTCACTAAGTTGCTGAGGCTGGCTGACTTTAATCTAATGTTATAGAAGTTTGATATATATATAGTGAATATAGAGGGTAGTGTTCATTTGACTCTTTCTCTTGGGGTTCGTGCCAGAGTTACCTTCTTCTTTTATTTCTACCTTATTTCTGTCTCCAAAGAAACTACCCTTTACCCTCATACTACCATTGATCCACCATTAGACTTTTTAAATCTGAACTCTTGAGCTGGTCATTCTTTCCCTCTTTCCTTCAGAGCACTTTTTTTCTCTACCCGTACCTGTTCCACCAATACTTTTTCATGAATACTCCCTACTACATACTAAATATCCACCAATTTCACATCCTGTCCCATCCCTGTTCTGATTTTCCATGGATCACTTTCAGATCCCCTCCACCCAGATATCAATAGTCCAGAGTAAGGTCAGGCCAGGGTGTTATATATGCAGGTTTTTCAAGTCATTTACATAACAATAAGCCTATTATTTGGGATGTATTCTGTTTTAGGTTAAAAAAGAAAATCTACAGACTTCACTGTTAAACTGAATTGTTTAAAATTCATTAATCTCAATAATTGGAAAAAGAAATTTTATAAAAAGTAGAATAAAGAAAAGAACATAATACATAAAAGTGACAAATTTGAAGACACACCAAGTGTATATATCAAAGAGTGTCATATATTGGTGCTTTCAAAAGACAAATTAATTTGAAATAAATGTAGTTAATGTGAGATGTAGTAATCATTTATTAATTATATATAATGGTAGTATATATGTATATGTACAAAATGCATCTCATATAATTATGAGTATACATTGCAAGAAATGAACTCTACAGTATTTTTTTTAATTTTGCTGAAAACACTATAAATAGCTAAATCTAGGTTTATGTATTACCAAATGTTCAGGATACATTTTGTACTTTCTAAAGTTTACAACTGACCAACAGACCCTTTTTTTTAAATTTTTAAAAGGAGTAGTATTTATTTTCAGGTAGAACATATGCCATCATTTATCTTTAAATTTTAAATACTTTGTAAATTATGTATGACAACAGAATGCATTACACTTTTTATTACACATATAGCGCAAATTTTTTTATTTCTCTGGTTTTATACAAAATATATTTACATGAATTCACTTCCTTGTACATGCACTTTATATAACAAAATACATCATATTCCACCATCATTTCTAACCCTATGATCCCTCCCCTCACCTCCCAATGCCCCCCAAAGGTCATTTTGATACATACTGATGTATGCTATAAAGTTATAGAAAAGAGTATATAACTTATAATAATATGAAGAGATAAAGTTTTGTAACTAATACATAGAATAATAATAAAAATAATAATAATAATGAACTTGCCATTTAGACATTAATAAATTATACATTTGGCACTACTGACATCTTTTCCAAAAAAAAATTGACACCATTTCCAAAAAAGGGGGGGTTTATTTGTGGGGAAAATGGTATTCTATGCTTTCTTAATATCAAGAATATATTATTTTCAGAAGTAATATATATTTCAATATAATAATAAAATAGAACCAGGTCTCATGGCACATACCTCTAATCCCATTGGATTGTGAGGCTAAGGCAAAATAATCCTGAGTTTAAGGCCAGCCTCAGAAACTTAGCAAGGCCCCAAGCAACTATGTGTGACTCAGTCTCTGTGTGCCCCTAATTTAAATTTCCAGTAAGAAACAACAACAACAAAAAGAATACAAAGTTTTGATGAGGACACAAAACAAATTCTCATGAACTAAAGATGGAGTAAAAATTGCTGTTATTTCATCATGAAATATATATATATATATATATATATATATATATATATATATATATATATAAATACACACACACACACACACACACACACATATATGAAATACTCCTCACCAAGCTGCTTAGACCTGTGGAAATTATAGTATGTGTGTACCATTACAGTGTACAAGTATGTGATAGCATAAGACTAGACCTCTACTTGTTAATGCAGTGGAAATCTGGGGCCAAGGAGGAAAGAGGTGGTGATTCAGAAAAATAAAAAAAATAACACAGTTTGAGAAAAAATGGTTTCTGGAGCCCAGAAATATTTTTGGTTTAATTAGAGTACAAAATACCACATAAGTATTATATTGAAGTTACATCTGTTAAATACATCAAGTGTATAATGAATTTCAAGGAAAATACGTGGAACTTATCACAAACTAAATAAAAATTTACAAAAGCCCATAAAATAGCATGTGCATAAATAAAACTAATCATTACAAAGACAACTATTTTAACTCAATTTAATATATAATGTTTTACTATCAAAATTTTAGCATGTTTTTCTCTAAATACAAGAAGAGAGCTGGACCTGTTGGTGCACAGTTGTAATCCCAGTACCTTGGTAGGTTAAGACAGGTGTATTGTGAGCTCAAAGCCAGCATCAGCAAAAATGAGGCCCTAACAACTCAGTGAGACACCGTCTCTAAATGTCATACAAAATAGGCTTGGGGATGTGGAAAAATTCCCCTGAGTTTAATTCCAAGTACCAAATTAAAGAAAAGAAGGAATCAAAATACAATAAATTTATCGTAGAAATAAAATATATGTAAAATACCCCAAAAACTTTTTAAAAACCAAATAATATAGTTATTGTACTGAGACATATTTAATGTATATTATGAAACTATATTGCAATAATACAGACCAATAAATCATAATATTAATCAAATCTGAAACCATATGTAGGTCAATAGTATTGTTAAGAGCAATAGAAAGGTGTATGTAAAACTAACCATATGAAAACTAACATTAAACATGAATGAATGAATCTATCCAACCTAAAGTTAGAAATGGGACATAGTGGCAAAGTTCACTGTTAGAGTGTGTGTGCAGAATGTGCAAGATAATCAGTTCCAATCTTAGCAACACTATAAAAAGCAAATATTAAGAGGGAATGATGTTGAAAATAAAGCAGAATATTAAATGAGACACTCTCCCTCCATCTATAGATACATTTAAGGAAAAAACTACTGTGAGTGTCTCTTTGGCAAAATCATGAGTGAGTAGAGAGATTTAGATACACTAGATATTAGTCCAGTCTTAAGAAATGTACCACATTTGGGACAAAATCCCCAAATACCATCATCAGCTCTAGTGAACAGAAATGTGAGAGAGGGGCTGAGGATGTAGCTCAGTTTTCAGAGGGCTTGCCTTGAATGCACAAGGCCCTGGGTTTAATCTCTAGCAACCCCCCTACCAAAAAAAAAAAAGAAAAGAAAAAGAAAGAAGGAAATATGAAAGAAATGATAAAAAAAATGGTGATATCTAGGAGCCATAAACGCCTTCACAAGTGTTTTATCAGCTGTGACCAAGACACAAAAATACCCAAATATCAAAGCTGTCAATTTATCTCAAAACAACATCTGCCAGCATATTTTCCCAATTACTGTTGCTGACAGATGAAGTTCACTCTAGCTTTAATTGTAGGTGAAATAAGGAGGAATCCAGTAAACTACTCTTAGCTTGAGTGAGATTTTAGCACTTCCTGAATCCTGCCCCAACCCTGATACACTAGTAATAAGGCCAGAACTACCAATTCCTCCTAGAAAAAGTTTTTGGGTTTTTTTGGTGGGTGTGTGTATGTGTATATTGAATGTTTCAAATTTAACATATTTTGTTTATGTTACTATGTCCCTGATACACTAGTAATAATGCCAGAACTAACAATTGCTCCTAGAAAGTTTTTTTGTGTGTGTTTGGATGTCTGTGTGTGTGGATGTGTGTACTGAATGTCTCAACTTTAACATATTTTATTTTTGTTACTATGTCCTGAAGTACCAATCTCCAGAACAAAAGGTGACTGAGCTTATGTAAATCTCTGTAGATTTCAAACAAATGAATTTACATTCTTTTCCCAGGCTTTTATGAAATGTGATACCAAATAGTAGTTCAGAAAAGAGGTTAAAAAACAATGATTCCTGTTTTTTCCAATAAATCTTTACATAATAGTTCTAAATTGGCTACTTCATATAAACTTTCCACAGGAATAAAATGCATCAGTCAAAGAGATTTTCTGTAGCCTGGGCAGTGTTGTTGAAAAGGTTATTGTAATAATCTGAAGGAGCTAGGTGTGGTGGCAAATATACTGGAGGCTAGACAGGCGAGTCAGGATGATTGTGATTTGAAAGACAGCCTTAACAACATAGCAAGGCTATAAGCAACTTAGTGAGATATTAGTGATATATCACCTGTCTCAAAAAGAAAAAGAAGGACTGGGGACATAACTCAGTGGAAAGCACCCCCCGAGCACCAAAGCACACCAAACCAAACAAATATCTGAAAGACAGTAGGGACTCCAGAGTATATGTGTGTATGTATAGATAAATTTTTTGTTAAAATATAAAGTTAATAAAGATAGTTTTGAAAAAACTAACATGGTTCTTTTTTTAAAGAGAGACAGAGAGAGAGAGAGAGAGAGAGAGAGAGAGAGAGAGAATTTTAATATTTATTTATTCATTTTAGTTTTCAGAAGACACAACATCTTTGTTTGTATTTGGTGCTGGAGATCGAACCCAGCACCACACGCATGCCAGGCAAGCACACTACAGCTTGAGCCACATTCCCAGGTCCTACCATGGTTCTTAAGAGCTCAAAATAAAAATGCCATATAATCCACTAATAATAATTTTTTTGAAGCAGGGTATTATTGTGAATATATGTACTCTCAGTAGCTCAGGAGGATGAAACAGGAGGAACTTAAATGCAAGACCAGCCTCAGAAACTTGGCAATAGCTTAAGTGACTCAGTGATATCCTGTATTATTTAAAAAATAGGGATGTAATGATAGACCCAACCTGATCTTTTCTTAAAATTGGGAGCCATCTCGCCACAAATCCATGAAAAGATAATTTAGGCTTTTCTATAAACTACTGCAAATTCTGAATCTGCTTGGAATGCCTGCCCGTGCCTTGAACCCACCCACGCCTGGCTCTCAGACAAGAGAGCAGCCCTCTCTAAAACTTTAATGACACCTCATAAATATTGGCCTTCCCTGGCCAGACAATGACCCTCTCAGAGGCTCAAATGGTCCTAATAAATTCTTATGTTGTGTCCAGCAATAAATGTAAACTACCATTAGTGTGATGCTTGTCAGAGTTCTGTTATCTGTAACCCCCCTTTGTGTAACTTTCTGGCCTATAAAGCTGGGCTGCAGAAAAGCTGGGGTTTCTGTCTTGTTCCCACGGTTTTGGGAGGGAGAGGCAGCCAAGCCGGTCGAAATAATAAGCTTGCTTTAATTTGATTTTAATTGGAGTCAGTAGTCTTTTCTTGTGTCCTGGTCTAACATTTTGGAGGCCCCAGCGAAATGACCCTGCCAGACCAGATCACAAGACCAGACTGCTGGAAATTCTGAAGCCAGCATTCGCTCCAGGGCTCTGGGCTGGAGAGCCACTCTAGGGGGTGCGCACCTTGAGATGTTCCAAGGCCTTGGAGTGAGCCTCAGTCTCTGGAGCACTGCAGTGAACTGCCGCACTAAAAATATTAGCAAGCACCTGGTGGAGGAGGCCTCCATAGGTAAATGGTGCCATTATAACATCTATTATCCAGTTAAGGGAGATCTCTTTTGAAGACCGAGAGGTGGCCTGAAAAGGCTCACATATACTCTTCTCCGGGACAGTAATGAGAAATTGTTCTGTCCTCTGTTCTGTTCTGTAGGGAATTCCCCTGGAAGGATAGAGAGGTGCCAACGGGCATGCACGCGCTCCTACCCTGGAGCTTTAGCAAGACGATGCATTGCTCCTCTGTTTTTCTGTTTCAGCACTGGGTTTCTGTTTTCTTGTGTTTTGTTCTGTGTTCTATATGTTTTTTGTTTGTTTGTTTTTGTGCCTTTTGTTGTGTGATTTCTGTGGTAAAAACTTAAGGATATTGGATGTGAAAATGCGTAATAAAGCAAGTAAGTCTGAAACCCCTTTGGACTGTGTTTTAAGGAACTGTGATGAACTTTATCTCCCTTTGTTAAGCAGGATGAGAGAACCCCTAGCTGGCTGCTGGAGCACACCCACTGCAGAGGGCAATGCCTGCTGGGGATCTAAGAACTGAGTATCTCCTAGGTTAACAAGTGAACCTTCTTTAAAACCCCTTGTCCCTCCAAATCAAGGAGTCACAACCTTTGGGCAGAGTCCCTGTGTTTCTTCTTTGTTAGAAAAGCAATAAACCTCCCTTTTTCTTTTTCTCAAAACCCTGTTCTCATTATTAAATTGCCATTAATTGGCTTCAAGGTCAGGAACCAAACTTTCAGTTACAAATGTTGATACCACACCCCCCTGGAAATTTTTCAGAGCTGACTACTGAAGTGTTAGGAGATGGAGCATGCCTGGGGTGGAATGGAACCTGAGGAGCTAATCCTGTAAGTAAAAGGAGGGACTGAGGGACTCCCAGCAGCTGCTGAAGCCCTGTTTCTTTGGGGAATTCCCTCCTTTTTTCCTTGCACTGTAAGGATTATGTCACCTCTGTCTTCTTAAAAAAAATAAAAAAGAAAAAGGGGACACTAAATGCAGTAAAGTCGCCATGGAGACCCTTGATTTTACATTTCTGGTTGCCCCTCTGTGAAAACATCTGGTCCCATTGTGGGGGCATCTATAGTGCCACTGGTGAAGGAGATTTTTTTCTTATCTGCTCTGTTTTAAAGGTTTCTGTTTGTCAGCCACAGTCTGGAGCTCCTTTCTGTCTGACTGACCTGTGTCTTTGTTTCTGGCCCTTTAAGACATGTGCAATAGTATATTGATATCATAAATTGTTTCTTGGAAATGATCTTTGCTGAATGTGTGTCTAAAAGATGATGTTTAATTGTAACAATCTGGTATCTGAATGGGTTTTTGAAGCATTTTACAATCTTGCAGTTAAAAGTTGGGATTAGGTAATTGTTTAGTTTATGATTTCAGATAATTTATGCCAGAGAACTTAAATACTTAGAATGGAAAACTAAATAACTCTACTTCCAAGTTGGCAAGTTACTTCCAATAATTCAGTTTTTTTCACCAATTTTGAATTGAATAGCCTGGGAAAATGTCACTGTGTACCAGTGCATTAATTTGGAAAAGGATAGTAAATCATAGTATGGAATCTGTTGACAAAACAAGATGTAAAGATATAAAATTTTGTGAATTGTATCTTAAACTTGTATCATTATTTTCAACATCCGAACCTGAAAATTATGACTTATGGTTAAAATGCCTTAGGCCTGACTTGTCTGCTCAGAATAGCAGTTTTTCCTTCCAGACCTCAGCCAGGACTTATGTTGAAATGCAAATGAAAGAAGCCTGCAAGCTCAGTATGAGACTGATCTGAGGCCTTAACAAAAAAGGTAAATTGTATGGTATTTACTAAATACTGGCCAGGCATTTTTTCTAGGATTCTTTTTTTTTTCCTCTTAGATTCTGTATTTTTTTGAGCTCATGATTTTGATCGTACAGACATAGGTTAATGTTTTTCTGATCAGTTCTATCTTTGACCAACTGTGGAGTTTTTGAAACGTTGCAATGGAGATTTCACCTGTGAAAAGCTACAAGGCCTTTACTATTGTTATGTGTGCACACTTGTGTTATGTGTTGTATGTCTATATATATACATATGTCTGTATATCATATATATGATATACAAATTAACATATATAAGAAGCGCTCATAAAAACAATGTTTAAAAAGTGGATCCAAAAATTTAAATCATGTGATTTAAATGGTTCAATTTAAATTGAATAAACAGATAAAATAAATGTCTTTAAATTTAAGCTTACATGTTTTTCTAGGTGTTCAAAAAACTCATAAAATATTAATGTCTATAAATTGTCTAATATGCCTTGGTTCTAGGATTTTTCCTTCAACAACAACAACAACAAATGGCTAGCACTGTTCAACTCATTTGTCTAATATTTTGGTAAAATAAGTAAATTAAATTTCATATGGGTTTACTCATTCATAAGTACTTTTTTTACATATCTGATTAATTTACTATAGTCTGTATGAGTTTGTTTTTACAATCAGTCATGTGTTAAAGAGACAAAAATTTCTTAAAACATAAGTTTACCCATTACATTGTGTTTATTAAGTTTTTTTATTTTCTAAAGCAAGCAACCATAAAAATTAAACAACTGGTTAAATAAAAACTGTTATTTTAGAGCATCGTACTGTCATTTTTTAAAAGCTAAACTTGGTTAATATAAAAACATCAATGTAATTGTGATGCTATTAATGTGCTCATATCTTCCAGGTATACAAGTCTGTAAGGGAGAAACTTTAAAAGAGCATATATCAAGCTAGTGTTCTGAAGTTGTATGGTAAAAAAAAATATATTGGGGATTTATTTACTTGTTATCAACAAGATATGTAAAGTTTTATGTTACATTTTACATTGGGGAACAATTTACATGTATTTTTAAGTTAATGAGAGCCTAAACTATGTAAAGGTTAAAAACTTTTTTAACCTTTCTTTAAGCCTTTCTTTAATTCATGTTTTAAATGTGATATCATATGGTGTTAGCTAATGTTCATGTGACCTCAAACAATTTATGTAAACTTTGTAAAGTAATATTTAAAAAGCAAATATCAGCTTTAAAACTGGAACACTTACGATTTATAAAGAGCCGGGCCTTAACTGAGTTAAGGTTCTGTGTTCCATCTTACTATATGTGAGAATGACTACAAAAGCAGTAGGCCAGATTTTAGTCCTTTTAAAGTTATGTTCAAAAGCTTTTTTTAATCTGGCAAGACTACTAGGATCTCAAACAGGGGATATAATGTATACCTCAGCCAAAATTCAGGGTAGCTATTAAATGAACTAAATATTTTCACTCTTGTTAATTTTATTTTGTAATTTCCTTATAAGTGATCTAAAGATTCCCTGTTAGTATTTTACAGAAATTTTGCATGAAGAACACAACATGGATTAATTTAAGATAATAAGCCATCACCTAAAAGACAGATAGGATAATACAGATCCCATTTAATAAAAAAGATAAATAATTGTAAAGTTATACACATTAAAGCCCAGTACTCTTAATATAAGGGTGTTAAGATTTATTTGTTGGATGTTTAAGATTAAGTTTTAAAATGTTGAAGCCTTGTGAGGAAATTTCTGTACACTGACATGCTCCAGTTGCTGCAACATTTATTCAGTACTCATGGTCTTTTTTTCTCTCATAGAAGCACCCATCCCCAGATGACTTTACAACCTGTTCTTCCCCAACCAGACTTCAAACCGAACTGACTTCTAAAAGGAAACTCAAGTCCCTCATGGCATGCCTCCTCACATCACCCCCTCTCAGCTCAGAAAAAGCCAAAACAAGTGATGCCCCTTTCTTACAACAATGGAGCCAAAAATAAATAGACTGTCAATATAAATAATTAATTAAGTCAGATCAAATCAGGGAGACCAGTTTTGGGTGAGTTTAAAAATTTTTGGAGACTGTTACCTGAGGAATTAAAATTCTCTCAGTGCTCTTCCCCTACCCTATCAAATATTTGAAAGGAATACATAAAAAGGGGGGGGGGGAGTGATAGACCCAACCTGATTTTTTCTTAAAATTGGGAGCCATCTCGCGACAAAGCCATGAAAAGATAATTTCAGCTTTACAATAAATTACTGCAAATTCTGAACCTGCTTGGAATGCCTGCCTGTGCCTTGAGCTCACCCATGCCTGGCTCTCTGACCAGATTGCAGCCCTCTCTGAAACTTCATTGATGCCTCACAAATCTTGGCCTTCCCTGGCCAGATAACGACCTTCTCTGAGGCTCTAATGACCTTCCTAAATTCTGATGTTGGAGTAAGCAATAATGTAAACTACCATTAGTGTTATGCTCCTCAGAGTTTTGTTATCTGTAACCTCCCTTTTTGTAACTTTCTGGGCTATAATCCTGGGATGCAAGAAAGCTTCGGGTCTGTCTTGTTCCTGCAGTTTTGGGTGGGAGAGGCAGCCCGGCTGGTTGAAATAATAAGCTTGATTTAATTTAATTTGAATTGGAGTCAGTGGTCTTTTCTTGTGTCCTGGTGTAACACCACCAGACACTGAAAACAATTATGATGAGTTCCTGGCCACAAATTTCAGTTCCTGACATTGCCAGTCTCAGTGGCTTAAAACAGCCTCCCTACCCAGTCTCAAAATAAGAACACACACTTGCCATTTCCTGGCTTTCAGTATGCTTAGTGTCCCTGCTGTAGTTTTTTCAGCTCCTGTGTAGCACAGAAGCCTGGAGCTCCAGATCTACAACAGAAAACATAGAAATGGATTAAAAGAATGGCAGGCTCCAGAAACACAAGGAGAGGAGAATATGAAAGCCCACCCATCATCACTGGCTCTGTGTTGATTGGACTGCTCTCACCTAAGAGAGAGATTGGAAAGGGCTTCAGGCACTTCCTCCAAACTGAGGCTAGTAGGTTTACTGTTTGAGTGACAGTAAATTGCATTCAGACCAGAATCAAAGTCACAAAGACTGATTCTTGGTTGCTTTATTTGTTGATAAAGGACTCGGGATCAACCATGTGCTGTGGTGCATGACTGTAATCCCAGCAGCTTGACAGGCTGAGGAAGGAGGATTGTGAATTCAAAGCCAGCCTAAGCAATAATAAAGCAATAAGAAACTCAGTGAGACACTGTCTCTAAATATAATACAAATAGGGCTGGGGATGTGGCTCAGTGGTCATGTGCCCCTGAATTCAATTCCCAGTAGGAAAAAAAAAAAAAAACAATGGGGATCATATCAAGAGGTACTCAAAACAGAGCCCCATGACAACAGATGAATGCATTCATGGATGGATAGACACAGAGATAGAGTGTTGGGACAGGGTCTCATATTCTCCTGTGATGGCTTTATTTCTTTAATTTGCTGTGAATTGCACTAAGTGCTCAGGACCAAATTATGTCATGGCAGAGTGTCCTCCAAATACATGGATCCAGCACTGAGAGAAGTGCATTTGTCATGTATATAAGGATAAATCAGTTCATGAATACATATGTGTATATTTTTATAAAAAAGAAATATTACAATTACTTTAAATTTTCATTAATATTCATGTTCTCTGGTCTTATGAGAAAACAGCTTGAGATTTCAACTCATTATTAATTCCCTGAGGCAATAATATCCCCACTCCTTTATAAATTAGGAGACACAGTAAAATGCTAAAGTTTCTAGTATTAACATTAATAAAGAAAAAGAAGTGCAGTGGGCCAGGTCTATAGATCTGTCAGTATCCCAGACCCTAGAGTATAAGTAACTAAATAATAATTATGATTGGAGACTAATCATAGGATTTTGTCTTTTTTTTTTCTTTTGGTATGGGGTACTATGAGAATATTGGCACAAATCACAGGCATTTATGTCTCTCTCTGTATATATATATATATATATATATATATATATATATATATATATATATTATTTTCATAACTTAATACATCCCATCAACAGAGTCAACTTTAGATTTAAATGAAGAAAAAGTAAATCACTATTGCCAAGGTCAAGCCCCAGTAAAGATCAAGGGATCCTGAGGGACGAGTGGTGTCTGGTGCTGAAGGATAAGTAGCGTCCATGAGACAGGATGATGGTTTCAAGTTATGAGCAGCCTTCAGAAGGATCTGCTGCCCCTAGAGGGCCTTTATTATTTTTTTGTTTGTTTGTTTTACAGGTTTTTTTTTCCTTTTGGTAGTTAATGGATAGCATCAAAATTTCTTTGGTTTACATAACTTTCAAGAGTTACAATCTTGTCAAACATATGTTAATTATCAAAGATATTAAGCACATTATGTAAAATTTTTCCTGTAACTTTGCCAATCATGATTAGTCTTTTACATTTTCACCTCAGTCTCTAGGGGCTCGAATACAAAACTTGACTACCTGTCTCTTGACCTATTATTATCTTTTAACTTTAAATCATACCTATAATTATTCCATTGACCTTTAAATTTAAAATATACTTATAATTATTGGTAAGCTTTCTTACTCCTAAAGTTCCAATAAATAACACTAAAACAGTGAAAGCCTATTTTTTAGAAGCCTACTACTCTGAACTGTCTCAAAAATATATCTATATTAATTTTACATTTTTTTGTTTTTAATTTCCAACTAATTTCCTTTGTTCATATGACCTATTTAACCACTTTCTTAAAAGAGTTTCTTTGATCATTGTTCAAAGTATACCAATCCTCATGTCTTTGTGATCTTTAATTAAAAGGCAGGCTCTGCACCTCAAACCATTTGTCATTTTTATTAACTATTTTTTTCCTATTTTCTTTTTTTTAATTTATTTTTTACTTTTCAGTGGACACAACATCTTTATTTGTATGTGGTGCTGTGAATCGAACCCAGGCCGCACGCATGCCAGGTGAGCGCGCTACCACTTGAACCACATCTCCAGCCCTTGTTTCCTATTTTCATCATGAATTCCTGTGTAAAGTAAGAGAGTATGTTAGTTGGAGGAATATATGTCACAAAAGTGTGACTTTAGGATTGGGGGCTTAGAGTAAATTGTTAATTTTTTCTCAGGAAACTTGATTTGAAATATTTTCCCCATAAACTTCTTGAGAAATAAAACTATTTTGTGTCCTCAGAGATATTGAAACACATCTCAGGGCATGTCTTAATTGTACCCTTAGTCTCATTCTGGGAGTTTTCCTGCAATCTCAAGTAACACATACTTTTATTATTGATTGATGTATACCCTTTTATTTATATCATGAGTATCATAAACAAAGCACTTAGCATTCCTTATGGTTCCAGATTCCATATGGTTCTGCTCTGCCCCAGCAACCCGGAGTGTGACTGTGTCAGTGGGTTCAGGAACACTTCACCACACACACTCTCTATAAGTCACCATATGACTTCATATGACTTCTGTGAACCTTGTGATTGAATCTTGGCACCCAGTCTATAGTATTGGAATAGTTATGTATCACTGGATATTAAGTCATTGTATAACTTATCGGCACATTTGAACCCTGAGCCAAATCCCCATCCCTATTTTATATTTAATTTAAAAAAAGAGTCTCACTAAGTTTCTTAGCACCTGATGTTCACTGAAGCTGGAATTGAACTCATGATCCTCCTGCTTCAGCCTGACAAAATACTGGGAATGATTTCAGTGTGCACCACTGCACTCGGTTCTGTTCACATATTTAATGCCAGCATTCCCTCTCTGCATTGTCAACTATTTTATTTTTTCTATTCAACATTCCAAATGAATGCAGTATTTCTAATTTTTTGAAAAGAACTTCATTGCAGTTTAAAGATTTTGCTTTCTCCTTGTGAGCATTTTACATGAGAGAAAAGAAGACAAGTAACTTGAAAATTTAAAAAATAAAAACAATGTCTGTCTCCTCCCTCTGTCTTCCCAGGCACATTCACCTTATCAAAATGTCTGATTTAAAATTTTTCTTTTATTAAGTTCCTGTGTGATGCATCCTCATTCTAACCTCCCATATTGTGTTAAATGGGGGTTTCATAACTGCCTGATAAAATTGTGAAGAGATATCATATCTAAAGTCTGTTGAAGTTTCTAATGAATATCGTTCTTTTTTTTTTTTCTTCTAGAGAGCAGTATAAAGTATGAAGTTAAGGCACTTAAGGAGGACTCTGAGAGCCCTTCAGATGTCAATGATCTTTTAGTTATACAGGGCTGGGAACCTCTGGGGAACTGAGATACTGTGAAGACCATGCCCCTTAAAATGCAGATTTTTTTTCAATGAAGACATAAAGTTCTCAAACTTATCGATCAGAGTAGCAACGAATTAGTTTATTAGAAGTGATGTGAAAGAGGAAAAAGATGACACTCTGAAGAGAGAGAATTTTCTGTCTGAAAAGAGAACATGTCTCTCTTGCAGGCTCTCTTGCATTCCAGTTTTCTTGGAGATCTAAACAGAGATTCCAAAGGGTCCTTCCCTTTGATTTTGTACTGATAGTTAGAATAACATAAAACTCTCAAGTATTCACTGCCATGACAACTTTAGGTTAATTAGATTCATGCTCACCATTTCTAAAGTAACTCATAAGCAAAATTGTTGCAGATTTTTTGGTTATTAAGAATTACCGTTGTTTCTCTGATTTTCAGAATCTGGTCTTTAGCACAGGCACAAAATTCTCCTGTTTAGAGTAACATAGGTTGCTCTTATAAACATTATTTTGAAACTGCATTTCTCCTGCAGATAACAGTTTGTTAAGGAATGTGACATATTCTGTCCAGCTAAGCCAGAAAGGATGCAAGTAAATTGCTTCATAGAAAATAAAGAATGGGGTCAGTATGTTGGTCCTATTCATTTCTTTCTTTATTTGTTTGTTTGATTATGGTATTGTGTGTTGAATCCAGAGCTAGCCTACCACTGAGCTACATCGCCAGCCCTATATTTATATTTTATTTAGAGACAAGGTCTCACTGATTTTGTTAGTGTCTCTTGGAGAAGTTACTAAGACTCGCTCTAAGTTCATAATTTTCCTGCCTCACCCTCCCAAGCTACTAAAAATACAGGCATGTGGCACCATTACCAACCTACCATTTATCTAAAAAAAGTACTTTATTTTTTTTACCAGGTTCTTTAAATAATACTATAATGAAAATAGACATGCAGTGGTTCTATGATGTAATAACTCCAGTATTTTTTTAGATTCATACCCAGAATAACATCTAGTGGAACATAAGCCTTTTTTTTTTATTTTAAATTTCTGAAGAACCTTAATACCATTTTCAAAAATAGCTTTATTCTATTGATATTCTCACCAATATTTTTTTCAACTGAGTCTTTTTATATGATGCTTGCATGCTCTGGAGTACCTATTATCTTTCAGATTTTTATATTTTCGTTCTTAATATTTTTTTTACGTGTTGTTAGTCATAGATAGACAAATTACTTTTATTTTATTTATTCATTTTTATGTGGTACTGATTCTTAAATATAGTGCAGCTGATGTGCTGTGAAAGCACTCTACAACTAAGCCAGAACTCTATCCTCAGTCTTTGAGATTTTAAGCATAGGCATTCTGACAACACTGCACAAAGTGCAGGATATTTTTTATTTTACTGATACTTTAAATTACTGATGCAAGTGTGTTATATTCCAGGATTTCAAGTAGCCAGAGGAAGAGTGTCCTGTAAATATTTTCTGTGATGAAATGAAACAAGAATCCGCGATTTTTAAACTTTGTTAACACTTCTGCTGAAAATTTTTGTCTTTGGAAGTGTTACAAACAATGCAAATCCAATGGCTTGAAATATATCAAGATTTGCCCATGCTCGTCTCTATTGCTTTTAGCAATTGAAAGTTTAAGATACACTCCCTTGAACAGAAGTTGCTAATGTTAGATATTCAGTGCATGGAGAAACTTATTCTGAAAACCTACTGTTAGGCCTGGAATTATTAGTGGTGTAAACAAGGGTAGGTCAGGTCTCAGAAAGTGCTCAAATCTTACTGAGTCTATCAGGAGATTGATTAATTTTACCCTTTTGTACCCTTTATTGAATCAAGAGTGAAGTAATTCTTCCAACAAGAGAAGTTAGTAAAACCACTGGTAAATCTCCTTTTGGGACTAACTGACACCTTTGAGATGTAATTTTTCTGCCCTGACTTCAGGTTGTGAAACAAATCAAAAGACTTACTTGGTCATAGAAGAAAACCACTTTGTAATTTTCACACTTACATTTTACTCCTTCTTTAACCAGTGGATAAGTTAAGATAAAAATTACAGAAAATTTTAAAGTCAGTTTATATATTATCTCAATCTCCCCTTATTTAAGATGCCTTCAAACTTGTAGGAGTATTTCTCAAATATGTGGCACTTCAGTAAACAACTCAAATGCCCACGTGTACCCTAGCTTTTTCTACTCATTTGATTGTACATATTCTTTCACTTGTCCAATGTATGTAAATCTCATAACTCATTTATGACTTTGTCAAAGTAACACACATAACATGAGTAAATGTGTATTAATATATTAGTAAAGAAGGGGTGGGTTAAAAGCCTTCTATTTTGCTATATTTCTGTTATGGTCCAGCTGTGACGTGTTCCCCAAAAGCTCATATGTGAAACAATGCAGGAAGGTTTGGAGGAGAAATGATTGGGTCATAGCTTTAAAGTCCTCAGTGAATTAATCCCTGAATGAATTAACTATGTGGTAACTGAATTGATAGTGTATGGCTGAAAAAAGTGAGAATTGGGGATAGAGCTTTGGAATCTAAATTTATATATTCTCCCCAAAATGAATCTGTCTCTTTACTGTTATCACTATGTCAGTTGATTCCCTCTACCACACCCTTTTGCCATAATGTTCTGCCTCACCTTGAGCCCTGAGAAATGGAGCAGTATTCTATAGGCTAAGACTTTTGAAACCCTAACCCTGTAAATAAACGTTTATTCCTCTACAATTTCTCTGGTCAATTTGTTAGTCACATTGTTGAAAATGGCAACTAAAACAACTTCTAACTTGATCTCTCCTTAATATCTGCTCTTTGTGATGATTTTGAACCCAGTACCTTACAGATTCTGCAAACAAACGCTCAGGAAAATGTGACCTATCTAACTTTAGATTGTATTGTATTATCCATTTACTTCTAGCCTTATTTTTGATACGGATAGGCTTAGACCATTTTATTTATCTTAAAAATACAAGAAATTACATGCATATGAATTCATCTTTGTGTTTGGTTCATACTATGACTCCTTGGATTTCAGTATTGTATTATACATTCATTATATACATCAGTTTCTCTTAATGATACTAGTAGTTCATTTGATTCTCTGAAGCATAGGTTTTGGAGGTATTTCATAAATACTTTTTATTCCATGTAATTTTTTTTCAGTCTCTTTCTTTTAATAGAGAAGCATGCTGAAATTTCTTTGTTAATGTTTTTATTTTTCGTAGTTGTAATCATAATAACTTTATTTTATCTATTTACTTTTAGGTGATGCTGATGATTGAACCCAGTGCCTCACATGTGCTAGGTAAGCACTCTACCATAACCCCAGTCCTACATGCTAAAATATTGATGAAAATGTTACAGATTTCATTCAAGGAAAATTGTTCTCTTTGTAGTGATGTGTAGTATCTAAACACATGTGTGTAATTGTTTTTTTTTTAATGTCCTAATTCACGTTTTATTTACCAGAAAATTCTGCATATTTACCTTTAAAATGTATATGCAATGTGTGAAGTAGTATCAAAATGTTACCTTTATATAATACTGATGTGGTGTTTTTTACTGTTTGTTAGGCTCAATGTAGTGTGGCAAATAATGTGTCTTGACAGTAGAAACCACTTTACTCACACTTTATTATTTTTACGTTTCTTATGTGCACATTATATTTTCTTTCACCTTACAGATTTCAACTGTATGGACCATGCAGCTCTTCTTTTATATATTATTATGGTTTTTAAGAGCAGTCATATTTATAAGTTAATGTTACTGGTGGGGAAGTTTCATGTCCTTCAATAGGCACACATTTTTTTACAAAAAGATAGCCACTTATAATTAATCTGTAGTTCATGAGAACTTTTCACTCCACATCTTCATGAATACTGTTTAATTTTATGTATTTGGTTATATTTTATTTTTTATGAGTACTGAACCCTTAGATATCACCTGTATCAAAGAATATTCAAGTTATTTGACTGTTCTTCTCATGATGTCCTTGCCTTTTTCTTCCTGAATGTATTTTTCATGCATCAGGCAATTCATCTTACCTGTTACTTTGTACCATTTAATGGTATAACTTCATTTATTGATTATTTTAATGCCCAATTTATTAATTTGTTTAACATTTTGTTTTGTGAAACTTTGAAAAGAAATAAGTTTCCCATTGCTGTGTGCTTCTTATGACTGAAATCAAGGGTGCCTTTCCATTCAAAACTAGACTCTAGTCTTAATATTATATGAGACAGAGTCTCAATAAGTTGTTAATCATCTCTGTGAAATTTCTTTTATTATTATTATTATTGTTGTTATTATTTATATGAGGCAGTGGAATGCATTATAATTTTTATTACACATGTAGGGCACATGCTTTATGTCTCTTGCTGTATACAAAATATATTCACATCAATTTGTGTCTTCATAAATGTACTTTAGAGAATGGTTTTCATCAGATTCCACCATAATTGCAAATCCTCTGCCACCTCTCTTCTCCCCTACCCTGCTACCCTATCTAAAGTTTGTCTATCCCTCTCATGTCCCTCCCTACACCACTATGAATCAGTCCCTTTGTATTAAAGAAAACATTCAGCATTTGTTTTGGGGGGATTGGTTTTGTCATAACTTCTTAAGCAGTTGATACTATGAGCAATACCAACACATTCACAATAAAACTTACTTTTTCTTATAGTAACTATTGAAGGTTTTATAATTACATATTGACTATCTTTGAAAGACTTATTATGTTGCACTAAGCAAGATTAAAATCACTTTGTGTGTGTGTGTGTGTGTGTGTGTGTGTGTGTGTGTGACACAGATACCCCATAGATATGAAACTTTATTTAGAAAAGATGGCAATTTTCTACTCCTCAGCAGTGGAAACT
This sequence comes from Callospermophilus lateralis, assembly GCF_048772815.1. Taxonomy (NCBI): domain Eukaryota; kingdom Metazoa; phylum Chordata; class Mammalia; order Rodentia; family Sciuridae; genus Callospermophilus; species Callospermophilus lateralis. Next base: position 328,044 of record NW_027514876.1, read on the forward strand.
TTCATTTTTCATTGTCTAATTGTAAAGATTTTTTTTTAAAGATTCTGTTTTAGGGATAGGATTATGGCTCAATAGTAGGGTGCTCACTTAGTACATGAGAGGCATTGGGTTTGATCCTCAGCACCACATTAAAATAAAATAATAATATTTAAAAAATGATATTGTGTCCACTAACAAATAAAAAATATTAAAATTCTCTTTTTGGTACACTGATCTCTCTAAGTTTATAACATACAATAATGTGTTGCATAGTGATCTTTTAGTCAGTGATGGAATTTATATACAACAACAGCTACAATATATAGCCTAAGATTGTAGTAGTATACAATCTAAATGTCAGTATATAGTATGATATTTGCAACAATGGCAAAGTCATTTTGAGTGCATTTCTTAGAGTGTATGCCTGTCTTTTAATGAGGCATTTTTATACACATACTGTACATTACAAGAACTGATATAATTTTTGTATGACTGTTATATCTCAGATTTACCAAAGCATGCATGAAATTTTATTTGTCTATCAAAGATCAAGAATTTGACACCACTGACACATTAATGGCCATTACTGGAGATTAGTTTATTTTGAATATTATATTATTGTTGTTGTTGTTACTATTATTATTATATGGTATTGAACTCAAGGGCACTGAACTCCTGAGCAACATTGCCAGCCTTCATTTACATTTTATTTAGATATAGGCTTTCAGTAAGTTGCTTAGCGCCTCCCTTTTGCTGAGGCTGAGTTTCAAATTATGATCCTTCTGCCTCTCCTACCTTGTTAGTTTCACAAGATTCTTACCTGCTTTTTTCTTTGACATCACATGCCTGCTATCCTCTCATGCTGTTCATTGCTGGACTCAGCAGTTTTAGATATTCTCCTTTTCACATTTTGACACCATTGTTGGCAGATCCAAGATCTTTAATTAGATAGTCCTTAATACACAGTTTCTCATTTTGACTCCTTGGTGTTCATGATCATGAAGAACTTGAAAAGTGTTCAACAGATATCTCTAAATGGTATAAAATGTGAAGAAAAAATCTATAAAAAAAGTTAAAACATACTGACATTTATCTTTGGATAAATAATAAATTGTGAATTAAGGTAGCACCAGCACTGTCTTATGGAGAAAAGTAAGCATATTCCAAGAAAGATAAGAAAAAAATAATGAGAGAAACAATAGAATAAAAATACATTTTTACTTTGAGAAATTGATTTTTGAGAACTTTCCAGCTAAATCTGGCAGATAATTTTATAGTGGTAAGAGACACCCATGAAATTGATGCCTCACAAGTATCTAAACAACCTCATGGTAAGGAAACCTTTGACAGTAATACCTATAAAGCATGAGAATGAATCAAAGAAGGGTGATAAATACTCCTCTGTAAAAGTGCTTATAAAACATAATTTTTCATTGAATCCTAATGTAAAGGATTATTTGTGTGCATAGTGACTAGACAGTACTTTTTTCAGATGTACAAAAAGGGTAAGATGCTGATTAAAGTCACATCTTCTAGCTAGAATCATATGGAAGAGAACATAATTAATTTATAGAAAGAATGCTGTTTTATTTTTGGTCCTATTATTTATTTATATTTGAACTTAATCTTCCACTAATGTAATATGTAACTCAAAATACTACAGTTATTTCTCTGAGTCCCTCATTTCTTGACTACAGAATGCCAAAATTTAGATTATGCCATTTCTCATATTCTTTATACAAGAAATCAGAGGGCTAAAGGTTACTTTAACTATACTTGGAGTTGGGGTTTTGGCTCAGAGAAAGAGCACTCACCTAGCATGTATGAGGAATGCAGTTCAATGTTCAGCTCCCTACAAAAATAAATAAATAAATAAATAAATAAATAAATAAATAAATGAATGTATTTTGTCCACCTACAACTAAATAATAAATGTTAAAAATTACTGACTGATCTTTACTCAGACAATAATATTTTAACTTTACGTCTTTTATAAACAATTCCATGAAGGGGCTGGGGTTGTGGCTTAGAGGAATATCACTCACGTAGCATATGTGAGGAAATGGGTTTGATTTTTTGCACTACATATAAATAAATAAAATTCTCTATAAAAAACTCCATGACACAAATCAAAAGAAAATGAGACTATTTATTTATTAACAAATATTTAATAACACTGACTTCTCAGGAGAGTTTTGGTTTACACTTAGACCAGCACAAAAAAATTCCAGAGTTCTGTAAGAATTATGATTCTTTGTCTTACAAAAGTAGAGGATATATTTCAATCAGTGTATATACTTTTTGTTAGCTTAAAAAATAACTTTTTACTATGTAATTATATACTATTCTTAACAGTCATGAATTTTTGGTGGTTGTGCCAAGATTAAATTATAAATAATGAATTCTACATTGAAAAAAATTCTAAGGTAGTATTTGTTTTAAAAAATTGGTAAACTGGGTAGTCATGGTGGTGCATGCCTGCAATCTCAGTGGCTTTGGAGCTAAAACAGGAGGATCACAAGTTCAAAGCAAGCATCAGCAATGGCAAGACACTGTGCAACTCATTGAAACTGTCATAAATGGAATACAAAATAGTGCTCAGAATGTGACTCTGAGTTTAATCTCTATGACCCACCCCCCGCCCAAAATTGCTAAAATCCCAGGAGCATGCCTGTCATACCACCGGCTTGAGAGGCAAAGGGAAGAGGAGTATTAAAAAAAAAAAAAAACAGGCTTAGAAACGTAGCAAAACCCCACGCAACTTTGTGATAACCCTTTCTGAAAATTAAAATAAATAATTAAATAAAATTTTGGGGATGTGACCCGGTGGTAAAGTGTCCCTGTGTTCAATCCATAAATTCTCCAAATGGTAAACTAACTATCATGCAAATGAAAACAACAAAATATATTTATATTTTTAAAAATCATTTAGTTAATACATACATTCCATTTTCAGATGCCACACACAAGCAACCAGATATCTAAAAACAGGTTTTATATTAAAGTTATGAAACTTGCAAATGTCTCTCAAAACTAGATCAAGACTTCTCAGCAGACTAGACACTTTCTATTGAGCTGCTTGTGCTATCACTTGGATGTTTCTTAACTAAACTTTTCCTAGATAAAAAAAAACTGCAAAAAAACATTTGAAACTAACAGGGATATCCTCCATGCAAGCCTCATAGATATGCACACATATATGTCTTGATATTATATACCTCTTTTTGCCACTTCATAAATTATAACATTTTAGTGACAAATTGAATGGAAGAAACACTTTATAATCATATGTCATGGGTGTGCTGTATTTGGTCCTGTAAGGAACAAGTTTTATCTGTTAAAAAATTAGGGTTACTACTCTCTGAACAGAAGGATAAGAACTGTCATGAAATTCAGACATTTCAATGATTCACTGAAGACAATTTATTTATTTATTTATTTTAGGTAACAAGTTTTTTCATTTCTAACCAATAATCTGGACATGTCTCAACTTTTTTAAATCTCTTTTTGTTAGACTTTTAATCATGTAATAACATGAGACAGCGATTATGTCACAAAGAATGATAAATATATCATGGCAATCCCCATTTCAAAACCGTACAATGGTATCACCATTCAGATATCTGTGACTTGTGAATTTTTACTGTAGAAATTATAATTATTTTACTGTAGGGGACTGAGCATTCAAAACTAATAGTCACATTTTAAACAAATCCATAAAATTAAAAATTATTATTAACTTTTATTAGGAATTTTGATTTGATATGCTCTAATATTATTATTTGACCATAGTGATTAATTTTATTGATAGTTGAATAACAATAATTAATTTTATTGTTTTAAAATTTGAATACATTTACCAAGTTCAAATACATTATTTCATTCACATTTTAACATATTAAGTATGAGCAACTATGGTTGCAAGAGTTTTTTGTTTGTTTGTTTGTTTGTTAGTTTTTGTGTTGTTGTTGTTGTTGTTTTTCAGAAAAGCCTTTAAATGAAAAAAAAAATAACTGAATTGGCAATTTCAGGTGGATTTCCCAATTTTGCACAGCAGAATTAATTAAAGCACTGGGTGATGGTCACTGCACCCAGACATCATTTTCAATATAGACCTAGAACCTTATCAGGAGAGCATGTCAAGATTTACAACATCAAACAAGGGTTAGATATAAACATAGATATTAGGCCAGGGTAAAGAGCTCATGAATTACATCTTGGAGCATTTCAAGTAAAACATCTGAACATATACTTTAAAATTTAAATGAATACATAAATTAACACTGAAATATTTCACAAGAATTTTATAACTGAAATATTAGATCATTATTTCATGCAGAGCAACTTGTAAATTACAGAGCAGACATCAATTGTAAATGATCCAAATTCTAATGAAAGTTAAACGATAAACCTTGTTCTAAAACATAAGCATTGCAAATCTAAAAATAAAAAATTCTCAGAAATTTGAATTATTATGAGAGGTATGAGAGGTGACATGATGCTGCATATGGAAAATTCTACAACAGACCTATGTGACGTGGTCACAGTCAAAACACAGGTGCATTAAATTATTTTATGAAATTACCTTCACACCATGTATAAAAACTATTGGAAAATTATAAATTTTTGAAAATTACAATGCCATCCACAAGATATTTCTGTCTCTCTGACTCTAAAATAAAGTTATTATATCTAAATCTCTTTGAATATTCTCATTTGAAGCATTTGGATAAAAAATATTGAATTCTAACAAGTGAGGACTTAATGACACTAATGAAACACTCAGAACATGGGTAAGTATCAAAATAATTACACTAAATTAAATAAGTTAGACACCAAAACGGTATTGAGTAGTTTGATTTATCTAAGTTCTTGATGATATGAATTTAAGGTACAAAAACAGCAGCAGAAGAAATATTCCTGAGAATGTGGAAATTGATCCATAGGGTATACTTATATCAAAACATACTCATACGTAGGATAAATGTGTGTGCATAATTTTAAGTGTACCTAAATGAAGCTATTAGAACATTTTAGCTATTAAAGCAAACTTTCACTTCGTTGACAACTACTCATTACAAATGTAAGAGTTACCCTTTAACATTTTCTTATGTTGCAAAGCAATCCACATTAGATTTAACTAAAAAAAAAAAGACAAAAACTCTCTTAAAATAAATTGGACACTCCAAACCTTGTGTTTATGAGAAACCAATGGCCACACTGAGCTTCTCAGTTATGGACCTGTGCTCTCTTCAGAGCTACAAACACCATCTTCACCATTACTTCAAAACCTTAGAATGTTTTCTCTTGAAAGCAGTTGTGGTGAGCAATAAACTGGTAGCATGTCATACTGGTTTTTCTAAATTATTTATTCATTTCCTTATTATTTTTGACAGAAAGCCTATTTAGCGTCCTCTATGTCTTGAGATTTGTAGGCCTTGGTTTTATTTGGAGGGGATGAGGGTATAGAGATAATATAATGCTCTTTGGATTTGACAGGAGGAAGAATGAAAAGAGTCTCTACACCCTGTGTTTTCAGGGATGTGCTATAGGAGAACCATCAAATTTCTGTTTGCCATTGTGAAGTTGAGTTGATTTCCCACTTTGTTATAATTAAGAAGATGCAGAAAATAAAGGGGATAATGAGAGGTGCTTGGGTCCATGTTGACTAGGTGGCAGATGAGGTAATGGGTAGAGTTTGCTATAGAGTTCAGCTTATTGAAATAAGTATATGTGGGGGCTGAGAGACTGGCTTAGTATCACTCTGAGAATATGTGCTTTGCTAGTTTGCAGAAATGGGAAAAAAAGAGGCTATATATAGCACAAGGCAAGTATATGTGTTAGGTTTCTCAGAGCAGGAAACAAACCAGACCTCTGTGTAGGGAACTAGGCAAAGGGAATTGGCCTATGTTCCTGTGTGGAGGGGAGGCTTTTCTGTAGAAGACCAAGCCACCTAAAAATTGCTAGCCTCGGTACCTGTACTTTTCCATATTGCCCTTAGTTAACTGGCTCTCTCTTGACTCCACCTGCAAACCAATACTACACCTTCTATGGTATAAATGCCAGTGCATTTTCCTACACTAATCACACCTCCCTTTATGAATCTTCCATCATTCTTTAATTACAGTCTGCCCTGAGATAGTAGGGGTGCCATCCATCAAGGCCAGTTCACTGCAAACACCATAGTTTTTACCTATCCCCCACTCACTATCAATAACTTCTTAACAAACAGAAAGTACCTGTAAAGGCTCAGTGCTATCACTATACAACACTTGAATGTTCAAAGTCAGTCATATTATCAATGCAAAACAAAAGGTCAACCACCAAAATCTACTTCTGTCAAATGTTATTATCTTTGAACGTAGTGTTTTAATTTTCTTTTAAAATGAATTATTAAATTTTTCAGTATACCTTTATGTATGAATAAGATGTTGGGGATTGCTTAATTTATGACACCACTTAATGACCTAATATTTATGTTATTATTTTTTATGTATTCATTTCTTAAATTATTTTTTAAATATGATAACATAATGCATTACAATTCATGTTACATGTATTTATGCTTGCCTTATGCTCTATATAACCTCTTTTTCCCCATTTTTCCAAACTAGCAAAACACATATTCTCAGAATGATACTGTGCCAGCCTCTCAGCATGCATACACTCTTATTGCAATAAGCTGAACTCTAAAGAAAAACAAACCCATTACCTCATCTGTCACCCAGTCAACATGGACTAAGCACCTATCATTATCCACTTCATGTTCTGCATCTTCTAAATTTTAGCAAAAGTAGAATATCAACTCAACTTCCTTCATTTATTACATGTATTGAACACAATTTTTCATATCTCTGGTTGTACACAAAGTAGATTTATATCTTGTGTGGCTTCATACATGTACTTAGGGTAATGATAACAATTACATTCCACTGTCCTTTCTACCTCCATGCCCCCTTCCTTACCTTCTCTCCCCTTTTATCCTTTTCCTTATCTGAAGTTAATGTAATTTTTCCATTCTGTTCCCTAACACATAATGCTATGAATTAGCATCCTTACTGAGAAATCATTTGGTGTTTGTTTTAGGGTGATTTGTTAATTTTACTTAGCATTATATTCTTCAGCTCCATCAATATTTTCTGCAAAAGTCATGATTTTTTCCCTTTAATGGCGAGTAATATTCCATTGTGTACATATACCACATTTTTTTTCCATTTATCTACTGAAGGGCATCTTTTATGGCTACACAGTTTAGCTATTGTGAAATGTGCTGCTATAAATATTGATATGACAGTGTCCCTGTAGTATGCTGTTTTTAAGTCTTTTGTGTAAGAACAAGGAGTGGGATTGCTCTGTCAAATGGTTCCATTCCAGTTTTTTCAAGGAATCTCCATACTGCTTAACAGATTGGCTGCACCAATTTGAAGTCCCACCAGCATTGTATGAGTGTGCCTTTTACCACACCCTCACCAACAATTATTGTTGTTTTTTTTCTTAAATGACTGGAGTAAGATGAAATCAGAGTAGTTTTGATTTGCATTTATCAAATTGCTAGACATGTTGAGCAATTTTTTATATGTGTGTCAATTGATTGCGTATCATCTTTTGAGAATTGTCTGTTCAGTTATTTGGCTCATATATTGATTGGGTTATTGTTATTTTGGTTTGCAGATTTTTGAGTTCTTTATATATTCTATAAATTAGTTCTATATCTGATGTGCATGTGGTAAGAATTTGTTCCCAATTTGTAGGCTCCCTATTTACTTAACCAATTGTTTCTTTTGATGAAAAGAACCTTTTTAATTTAGATCCATAGTATTTATTGTTGCTTAATATAAATCTTAGTGCTCTGAAGTCTTATTAAGAAAGTCAGGCACTAACCAGATAGATTTGGGTATATTTTTCTGTTAATATACACAATGTCTCTGGTTCAATATTTAGGTCCTTGATTCAATTTGGGTTGAGTATTTTGCATGGTAAGAGATAAGGGTTTAATTTTATTTTATTGTATATAAATTTCCAATTTTCCCATCATTATTTTTTGAAGAGGATGTCGTTTTGTCCAATGTACATTTTTAATGCTTTTTGTCAAATATAAGAGAGCTCTAATTATGGGCATTGGTCTCTGTGTTATCTATTCTATACCATTAGTCTACAAGTCTATCTTGTTGCCAATACCATACTGTTTTTGGTTATTATTGATCTGTAGCATAGTTTAAGGTCTAGTATAGAGATGCCACCTAATTCACTCTTCTTGCTGAAAATTGCTTTAGCTATCCTGGGTCTCTTATTTTGACAGATAAATTTCATGACTGCTTTTTGTATTTCTCTGATGAATGTCATTGGGATTTTGATTGAAATTACATTAAATCTGTATAGTGCTTTTGGTAGTGTGGTCATTTTGACAATATTAACTCTGCCTATTCAAGAAAAAAATAGATCTTTCCATATTCTCATGTCATCTTTGATCTTTTTTCTATAGGGTTCTGTAGATTTCATTGTAGAGATCTTTCAGCTATTGTTATGTTGATTCCCAAGGATTTTATAATTTTTATACTATTCAAAGTTATTAGTTTTTCTCATTTTCTTGCAGAAGATTTTTTATTGATATTCAAAAATGCCTTTGATTTATGGGTGTTGATTTTGTATCCTGCTACTTTACTGACTTCATTTACTAGTTCTAGCAGTTTTCTGATGGAATGTGTCGAGTCTTTTAGGTATAGAATTATATTGTCAGCAAATAGTGCTACTTTGAGTTCTTCCTTACTTATCCATATGCCTTTAATTAATTTTATTTGTCTAATTGGTCTGGCCAGTGTTTCAAGAATTATGTTAAATAGAAGTGGTGGAAATGGGCATCCCTGTCTTTTTCCAGATTTTAGAGGAAATGCTTCCATTTTCTGCCTTGGTGTCCTAGAATGGTGCTCCCCAATCTTGTGGCCATTGTCCATTTAATCCATCAAATTGACAAACTCAGCTTTTTTATCACAGGATCTATATGCCAAAATATCATGTGCTTGAAGCTACTGAATTAGGCAGGATAGATACGGAACATTTCCATAATCGCGAAAATTATTGAATGATGATGTTCTATAAATCACCAGAAGCAAATATTATGGATAATATGACCTATTGAGAGTTCAAATCTAGTACCTTTCAACAAATACCTTGCTACCTGTGTTCCAATATAATTTTTTTGTTAAAAAAGAATAAATAAATAAATAAATAAAATAGAGTGGTGTGGATACAGCTATCAGGTGCTACATTAATGAATTCTGTTTTAGAGCATCCACGAGGTTTTACCTGGCCTCTTCCAATCACAGGATTTCAAGCACCTCCCTGGAAGGCCCCCTCCCATTCTGGTAAAGGCCATTGACTCTAATGGTGTCCTTTGTCAGAATCCCTCTTACCTTCTAGGCTAATGAGGAAACTAGCCAATCAAGAAACCACTACCCCCGCAACTCCAGATAATTCTTGTGCATGGGAATTCATAGCCATCCTAGGAGTATGAAGCTGCTGGCATTGGTACCACACTTAGAAATCCACTGCTCCAGCAGACTCCAACATCTAGGACATTGGGGTGTTTTTATTACAGGTCCTAGTAGAACATGACTCAAGCCCACTTAGTTATAAGCTGGGGTGCTGCTGAAATAAGGCACAAACCACCACCAACAACAACAATAACAATAACATAAAGCCCTCTACATTTATGTGGGGATTTTTCTCTAAAAAAGACCTTGAATTTTTAAAAATTATCACATCTCCATATGGCTTCCGTCCAATAAACCCCTCAATGATAAACAGTTTTTTAAAAGAATATTTTCAGAAATATTTTTTGAGGAAGTAAAGAACAACCCACTTGGGAACAGTACAGAATGTGAGCACTTTTTTGCTCGATTATAACATAAAATTCTACTGAAGCTGTGGCAAAAACCCTTCACAGACCTCAAGAACAGACAGGAGATTTCCTCCTGCTGACATGCTCTCAAGTCAGAGCTGCACCCAACTTGGATTCTCTTGAGGCAAAGAAGGCCCAAAAGGTCATTGAACTAGCTGTTCTGTCACAAGGGGGGGGGGATACATACCATAAATTATCAAATAATACATCTAATAAAACTAATAATTACAAAATGCTATCTTTAACATAGTTTGATTAAATTTAATTTTGAATGAAAGTGTTTAATCTTTAGTACACCATATTTATCTTATTGCTGATAGATGAGATTTTACTGCCAGAAAGTGATAACTTAATGATCTCTGTTAAAGAATGCAAGTCCAAGGAGACTTCAAGCATCAATTATTTATAAGCAGACTTGCTGCTGTGTCCCCATGTAAAGGTAGCAAAACTCCTGTAATGAGGTGGATGCACCCCTGCATCACCTGACCACAATGATCTCATCTGAAAGGGACCAGAAGTACGGCACAACCTTGAACCTCAAAAAATCTTAGAGAGGCGAGGCCACAATGATGTCTTAGAGTCAAGTTCATGGAATACTGCCTTCATGGCATACATTAAGAGTGCCTGAGTGGCAACACACTACCCCATGCTAGGTTGTGTGAAGAGCAAAATACTTACCCCTTAGGCACAGCCCTGGGCATGAGGCTATGTGTTGAATTCCCTGCTCTTGCTCCATTGCTCACTCCTTGATTGGTCACTGCAGAAATTGCATTGGTGGCTGCCTGTAATCTGCTAAGCTACTGCCTGAGTATATATACATGGTAACTTCAAAATAAAATGAGACCTGTTTCCTGCTTGATGTCCAGAGGTCTTGATTAGTGACTTCACAGACACAGTCTCTTCTAAATTTTCCGTGAAACCCCTTGCTGGACGAGAAAGAGCCCACATAAACATCAGTACATAGCATTTGTCTTTTTTTGAAGGATCAAAAAAAATCCTTTTAATGTGACTCTCCTGACCTCTAATGAATGTCAGTATGTTTGCATTTCCATCACCTCATCTTCGATATTTGCATATTTACTCACTTAGTCTTTGTACCAGAGAAGGTTATTATTCCATTACAAATGACTGGGTGATCTTTTCTTTTTTTTAAGCATTTAATAGGGTGGAGATAATGAAAAGAACTTTCTGTATCCTGCCATTTTCTACGAATGACAGTTCCTTCAAACTATTTTAAGCAGGATTCAGCTTGTCCATGAGTCCCTTTTTTTTCTTTTAATCTATGCAGAAGGTTTTACTTTTCTTCATGCTGCTTTTCACATCATACCTACAAGTCAACTGATGGAGCTATGCTGAGTGAGAAAAAATACCAATAAATTGATATTAGGTAGGCCTACCTACATCTTCTATGGAGGTTGTAACAACTGAGTTGTTGCCTCAGATTATTGGGAGAAAATAAATTCAGTTTAAACTCACTAAGCTTGTAATATTTTAGCCTAAAGTCACTCTCCACAGAGAATTTTAGGTCCTCCAAGGCATCTATTCACCACAGGATTCTGCAAAGTAACCATGGATCCACTAGCTACAACATAAACCAGGGGATCATCCCATAATTTATTTGAGACCAAACCAAACCAGTAACTGTTCCTCTTCTGCAGGATTCAACACCCTCACCATGAGAGTCATATTCACTAATGAAAAAAAATCTAGTACAATTTTCAACTGCATTGACCATATGCAACTTTTGTTTGATTTTGATCAAAGTATTAACTTAATCACTAATGAAACATTTTAACTGAAAAAATCATGATATACACTTTTAAAAGTATTTATTTTCTAAATGTTTATTTTCTAGATGTAGGTGGACACAATATCTTTATTTAATTTATATGTGACACTGAGGTTTTTACCCAGTACCTCACATGTGCTAGTTGCTCACTCTACCTCTGAGGCAAAATCCCAGTCTCTCATGATATACACTTTGATGTCTACGTTTTTGTTTAAAAGAGTGTTTTGATTCTTCCAAGTTTTTCTGTGGATAAGCAGTTTACTTATTTTATTTATTCTATTTATTTATTTTCTTTGCACCTGTAATGAAACCCAGGGGCACTTCATCACTGAGCCACATCCCTAGCCCTTTTATCTTTTTTATATTGAGACAGAATCTTCCTAATTTTCTTAGGACATTTCTGAGTGGCTGAGGCTGGATTTGAATTATGATCCTCCTGCCTCAGCCTCCCAAGCTTCTGGGATTACAGGCATCATTTTCAGTATGTTTAAATAATTTGACATTTTATGAATATTTAAAAAAACGTGCCGAACATTTGGAATCTTTAGTTGTAGGCAAATTTTGAAATGGGCACAAACACTGGTAGGATTAACTAGTTCTTGTGTTCTATTCTATATATACAACAATATATGATATGATTCAAAATTACTAGAAGAAAGTAAATGTGATAAACAAAATGAGAAATGATAAGTATTTTAAGAGGCAAAATAATAATTACACCATTATTATCAATATATGTGTCAAATTACTATATTGTATGATAAAGATATACTTGTGTCAGACTGGAGTGGTGACTCAGTGATAAGCACTTTCCTTGCATGTGTAAGGCACTGTGTGCAATCCTCAGCACCACATAAAATAAATAAAGATATAACAATTATCTACAACTAAACAAAGAAATTAAAAAAGATATATGTGTAAATTAAATACAAAGTTATGAATAGTTGCACATATATATCAAAGTATTTTCCCCAAGATATGTATTAATTCAAAAGAAAAATATAGTAACTTTATAGTGGATAGACCCTTTAGACATCAACTTAACTAAGTGATCAAGGTCATCACCACCAGTAATCAAACATGTTGGAGACATGAGCCTCTTGATATGGTGAGCTGAGAAGGAGCCAGCACCATTTCTGTGGTATATCCAAAACTGCAGAGCCTTCCTCTGATCTTGAGAAAACACAAGGTAACCCACAGTTCTACAAAACACTTGTTCCTCAGTGCTGTCAAGATCATGAAAGATGAGTATAGACTGAGGGAATGTCACCAATGTTAAGGTCTGTAAACAAGTCAGGATGGCGCCTGGCATTTTGCCAGAGGGAGTGGTTTGTGAGGTGGTGCCAGCAAGCCATTAACTGTGATTCGTTGACTGCTGTATCTAGTTTATGTTAATTAAGATAAGCTGTGTGGAATGTATATATACCCCTCCTTTCCTACAATAAATGGCTCCGACTCCTGCTGTATCAATCTACACAAGTTGTTCGTCACCCCCTGGTTATTTTGCTGCAGCCGGACTGCGGCAACCAATTGATCAGGGACACAAAAGAAAAATAACAACTAAATGCAGTGTGGTGTCCAGAATGGGGTGATGGAAGCAGGAAAAGATCTTAGTAGAAAAATGGAAAATTCAAATAAGAGCTGTTTTGTTTTGTTTTAGGTACTGGGGATCTAACTCAGGACTGCTTTACCATTGAGCTACATCCCCAGCCCTTTTTTATTTTCATTTTTTTTTAAATTTTGAGACTGGGTCTCATTAAATTGCTTAGGGCCTTGTTAATTTGCTGAGGCAGGCCTCGAATTCCCTATCCTCCTGTCTCAGCCTTCTGAGCTGCTGGGATTACAGACATGCACCACTGTACCCAGCATCCAATAAGATGTGAAGTTCAGGTGATTGTACTGAACTAAGGATAAGTTCTCAGGCTTGATCATTTACTAGGGTTATGTAAGATGTGAATATTAGAGAAGGCTAGGTGAGGGGTGTACTGAAGCTATCTGTTCTATTTTTGGCAACTTTTCTGTAAATCTAAAATTAGGTCAAAATAAAAGGTTTAAAAAAATGCCACTTCCAAAATTTAGGGCAGATGCCTGGAAGGCCTCATAGTAAATTTCACTGCTCTGGCTGTCTTTGGATTTGAGATTGGGAGACCTCCTGTCCTCAGAGCATTAAAGCACCCACGAAGATTTATTCAGTCATTCTGGCCTATGGTTGGCCAAATGGCTTATACCTTTAGGACAGACTGACCCCCCTTTCGCCTCTGCAGTATGGAGCCCTGATCACCCCACCCCACCTTGGGATTCTCATCCTGGCTGGCAGAGGCTGCGAGGTGAGGCTGCAGCAGTCTGGGGAAGGCTTGGCAGGTGAGTGAGAGGGTGCTCCAGAGGGAGGGAGGCTCAGACAGTGTTTAGCTGCAGAGTGGGGCTTAGCAGAGGCGAGGGGGAAAGGGAGGGGGACTCTCCTTCTCAAGGGGCCCTTTCATGTTGAAATCAGCCATCATGAATGCTGGGGGCCCAGGAGCCCAGGCGTGGGAAATGTGAGAGCCCCCTTATGTCCCCTCATGTGACATGTCGTCTGTGGCTCCCAGTGGGCCAGCCAGGATGCATTAGGAGAAGTGTCGGTGTGCACCTGGGGCAGGGGAGGGTCCCATCAAGACATTGACCCACTCAGGGAAGGGAGATTTGAAGAAGCAATTTCTAGACTCTCCTGGTGCTGGAGGGGAGGGTGGACTGGGCACCCTGTGGGCTTCAGGATCAGGGGTGGGGCAATTGGCAAGAATCCAAGAGAAGGCTCTTGTCCCAACCCTCTCCAATGCCCTGAGTAGCCTGCTTCTCGCCAGCTCTGAAGGTGCAGACCCTGCTGACATACCTCCAGGGACAAGGAGCTCACTCTATCCTGGGAGAGCATAGGGTCCTGGCATTGGTTCCACCTCTGGATTCAGTTTTCATTCCCAGCCAGGAAATCTGGGACATTGGACAGGGGAGGCTGTGGCCCCATCTTCCCTGGTACACTCTCAGCCCAGGAGTGACCCCTGCTGTCCGGACAACCCTGGAGGCGGAGGACTATGCTGGCTAGCTGTGCATGGATTGTGCTGGGTGGCCCTGCCAGCCCCCTCCCCACCCCGCATTCTGTGTTGCTCTCCGCTGGCCTACAATGTTCTCCTCAAATGTACTGCCACAGGAGGGAGGTGGGTGAGGCCAACATCTGGACCAAGGGGACATCATTGGCCCCCACAGCTGGAGCTATCAGCAGCCAATGTTTACCCAGACATTATTTGCCTTTGTAAGTTCCTGGCCCCCAACATGCCCCCCCTGAGGAGAGGGTCCTGAGCCTTATCCCCACGACTGGGCAGGGATGGACCCGAGAGCGCCGTGGCTGGCTGGAGTTCAGATCCTCCCAGCAGCTTCGGCTGCCTGAGAGAAGAAAGGGCTAGCCAGCTGGGCTGTCCCTGCAGAGGTGTGGGCACGAGTAGGACAAGGCCATGCAGAAAGTGTGAGTGGACCCTGGACACAGCGTGGTGCAGAGAGGAGGGCCAGACCTCTGGAATATTTCAGAACCTTGCTGGCTGACCTTGGGTCAGTCTGTTCCTCTGTATCCTGTGCCACCAAATGGGAAGATTTCCTTGGCACCTGATTGAAAATAGTCTCTGTTTTAGTCAGCTTTTTTGCTGCACTATGGAAGGACCCAACCAGAACAATTGTAGAGAGGGAAAAGTTGCCTTGGGGGCTCAGGGTTTTAGAGGTCTCAATGCACAGACAGCAGGCTCCATTCCTCAACGTTTGAGGTGAGCTGAACCTCATGGCGGAAGAGTGTGGTAGAGGGAAGGGGCTCACATGATGATCAGGAAGCAGAGGGAGGCTCCACTTGCCAAATACAAATATATATCCCAAATAATTGGCCCATGACCCTCCTCTCCAGCCACACCCCACCACTTCAGTCACCACTCAGTCAATCACTATCAGGGGATTAATTCACTGAGGGGTTAAGACTCTTACAACCCCATCACTTGTCCTTCGAACCCTCTTGCATTGTCTCACAGCTAAGTTTTTTGGGGACCCCTCACATCCAAACCAGAACAGCCTCCTGCCACACCTATCCCCTCCCGTGCCTGTTTGCTCTTTGTAGCTTATGTTCCAACATGCACCCCTCTGCCGGAGCACGACCACCAGGAGGGCAGGCAGGACCTCACTTTACTGTCACTGCTCCCTGGCATCCAACCAAGCTTCCACAGCTCTTCCCTAGCTTGCCCCTCTCATTCCATCTGCTTCAAGTGGCATTGTGGATTGGGGTCAGAGAAGGACAGACCATGTTCTGTGGTGGCAGGCTCTGGCCAGAGATGTTTTCTCCTGGAGCACAGCGAGTGCCAGGTGGGCAATATCGTGGGAAAGAGTATTATGCCTTCATGATAATAGAGTACGCATTCACATGAGGAACCAGATTCAGAGATGTTCTGTAACTTACCTAAGGTCACACAGCCCCAAAGTTACAGAACCAAGAATTGATGCCCTGTTCAAGGTTTCCTCTTTACTCTGCTGACTTCTGTAAAAGATGTTCAAAGTTCTCATTTGATTTCCCAGGACACTTGTGTCCCACACTCCATTGTATCTATGCATTCTTTCTATATCATTGCATCCTCAACCCCAACCTGGTTGATGAGCACAGAAGACAACATGAGCCTGATTTCACAGACCAGAGAGAAGCCTGTAGCCACGCAGCCAGTAAATGGCAACATCTGAACTAATCTCAGGTCAGCCTCATGTTGGCACATTGCCCTTAACCTTATTCCAGGCTGGGACTAAGCTTTCAGGTCTCATTGGCTGACACGGGGCTCCTGACCTCCCAGCCTGCATTAACACACCCGTGCTAAAAGCTTCCCAGGGACCTCACCCTGGACAGAACCTGCTCCCTTTACCCCATCCACAGGGTCATTTCAAAAACCCCTGTTGGCCCTCCAGTGAAGAGGCAAAGGGTGTCCAGGCTGCCAGGGCCCAGGAAACAAGGTAAACCTTAGTCTACCATGGAGCACCTACAAAATACTCAGACTCAAGGCAGCTGCAACTTGACTCTTGCTGAAAGCCAAGCATCAATCTAAAGAATATTTACTGCATCTCTACAATATGCCTGGCATTTCATGAAATCATTTTTTTTTTTATTTTGTGGAATTGGGGATCAAACCCACAGGTGTCTTTATCACTGAACCTTATAACCCTGACCCTTTTTACTTTTTTATTTTTATTTTTTATTTTGAGGATCTCACTAAGTTGCCCAAGCTCACCAGAATCTTTTGATCCTCCTACCTCAGCCTCCTGATTCACTGGGATTACCAGGAATGTGTTTTTTTGAATCAGAAATACTTTTATGAAAAGGCCTGCATTAGTCCAGTGCTTGCTATGTGGGATATAGTCACCACATAAAATCCATGTGAATCTTTACAGAGTCTTGAAAGAGGGGCTACAGATATCACCCCCATTTTGCATATAGGTAGAGTGAGACTCAGAAGAGCCAAGCCACATGTCCAGGATCTCCAAGGTAGCAAGTGGCAGGGCAGGGAATAGAACCCAGGTTTTCCCAACAAAAAGTCTATGTCCTTCAGGCCTATAATCCCAGCAGCTTTGGAGGCTAAGGCAGCACGATTGCAAGTTCAAAGCCAGCCTTAGCAACTTAGCAAGATGCTAAGCAACTTAGCCAGACCCTATCTCTAAATAAAATATAAGAAGAGCTAGGAATGTGGCTCAATGATTGAGTGCCCCTGAGTCTAATCCCCAGTTCTTAAGCCATGTGCTGTCTGTCCCTTCCTATGAGCAGAGGGCCCTGCAATTTAGCCTCACCTCCTCAGACATGCTTTTAGGAGCACATCCTACTTCCCCATGTCTGGACATGCTCACTTGAGAAGTGGGAGGAACACTGGGGAGGCTCTTAAGCAGGCCTCCGGCTATGGGGGTGGACCCAGGATGCCCACCCTTGTCACACCAAGTTCAACCCACAAGTCCCACTCTCTGTCCCCCAAAGCAAAGGCAGTCTGTGTAGAAATGAGTCCCCTTCATGATGGTCCCTCAGAGCTCCCGGGGGCTGCCTGGTGGCGCCTAGGAGGGGACTGGGGGGATGTCCCTACCTCTGGGTATTTGGGAGCCGGTGCCCAGGGAGCCTCCAGAGGATGATGATGTGGAACTGGAGCCACTGGCCCTTCCCTGTACATGATGAGCAGGGAGTGTGTTGATGGATATGCTGATTTCACTATCCCACACACCATTACCATCTAGAAGTTGGCAGCCTTCTGGGTGGGGAGAGGAGGGGAGGGAATTTACTAACTTCCTCATGTGTGTGGTGGCATCCTTTACTCTTGAATAAAGGCCAGGGACCTGATTCACTCCTGGAGGCCCGAGAATAGAGGCACCGCACTCCCTGGGTCTCTCCCTCCCGTCCACCCTCCTACTGCAGAGGTCTTGCCCTTGGCCAGGGCTCCCCCCCCACTTCTGGGGGTGCCAGGATGATGGGAACCCAGCTGTCCACCTTCCCCACAACTCCACGCTTCCCCATCCCATGGTCATGTACAGGGAGCAAGAAATGGACATCTTGGTGTGGGAGGGGTGAGGTGCAGGCGCCTCGAGGCCAAGAGGGAAGGGAACCCAGAGGGCTTCCTGGAGAGGGAGGTTAGGGGTCCTTGCTAAGGGGCGAGTTGGGGGCGGGGAACAGCCTGGACAGTGGCTGAGAGGTGGGGCCTCCAGCGGATGTGAGGGGCTGGGCGGGTGGAGAGGAAGGGGAGGGATGGGTGGATGCTTCTAGAACAGGCCTCCCCGAGTTGCAGCCCCTGTCCTCTCTACCTGTGCAAACTGATAAGGCGTGGGCAAGGACAATGGGGTCAGGAGGGATGCCCGAGGCTCATTCATTGCCCAGGGCCCTGGCGGGGAAGCCAGCTAAGAGGGCAGCACAGCAGGGTCCCCCCGAGCGCTGTCCTGGTGGACAAAGGCGGGCTGGGGGCAGGAGGGGCTGGAGAGGGTGACATTCTCCCTCGAGGCCATCCGTGGCCTGCTCCCCCAGCACTCAGGAGACACAGGAAAGCTGTTCAAACACTGATCAGGGAGTGGGGCACCACAAGGTTGGGTGCTGGGAGGTAGGGAGGCCACCGTGCCTGGGTGGGCTATGCCCCGTGTGTTTGGCCTGTGCTGGACGGGCACCTGCTGGGAGTGTGGGACGCAGGGCAGAACGAGGGTCTGTCCCCTGTGTGCACGTAAGTGGGCTCATGAGTAAGACAGAAGGGGCGTGGGGGGTCGGTGCATACATCATGGGGTGGGTGCGCATGGTCTGCGCATGTGCAGGTGGACCGACCCTGCCAGTCCCTTCTGCTCGGGCAGTGATGCTGGTGCAGGGGTGTGACATCCACGCTAGTGAGCGTGCGCTGGCCCACACGCATGCATGTGTGTATGCGTGCTGCACTAGGAGCGCAGTGTGACAGGCCGACACGGTGTAGGCCCGAGGCTGGCTTTAGTCCTGGAGCCCACGAATCCCCAGGGCATTGTCCCTGTCGGTGCCCAGCGAGTCCCCAGGCCCATCACCTTCACCCCTCACCTTGGAAAGGGCGTAGAGGTGGCCCCATGTCCTCCCTAGAATGGTCTCCGTGGACATCCGTCCCGTGCCTCTGCAACCCACCCCGGGCTGCGCTCACTCCAGAGGTGCAGGTGTCGGTGGGGGCAGGTGGCAGTGGTGCCGGCACAAGGCAGGTCCGTGTGTGTCCCTGAGCCGCAGCCTGGCTGGAAAGCTGAGGGGACCTGATTCCTGGTCTCCATTGGCCAGATTCCCTGCCTGCCCTTCCAGGACAGTCCCCCAGAGCCACCAGAGCCCCTCCAGGGGGGACCCTGACCTAGGAGTTGGGGCACAGCAGGCTCATGGCCCTGGCCCGCACCCACCCCTTCCCACCTCGACCTCCTTCTTGGTGAAGAAAACACCGAGCTTCAGCCCTTGGGCGACAGAGGTGCCTGAGCCCTCCAGGTTGAGCGGAGATGGAAGGGACTGGTGTGGCTCCTCTCTCCTCCTGTCTCTGCGTCTCTCCAGCCAGTCATGCCCCCACTGCTCACACACTTTTTAAAATGTCAATAGACTGTCACTCACTTTTCTTGTTATACTTCTTAAAATGAGGGTTTCCTCTAGTCGATGGCGGGAGGTGACACTGGAGTCACGGGCTTGGCGTTATTCCTGTTGAGAGGAGATGGACTGTGGAGAGCTCATCAGCTTTCATAGTAACTATTTTATTTATAAGGATTTTCCTAATGTCATGAATGTGCCATGTCTGGCTTGTTTGTGCCCACTCTGGAGAGAAGGGGGGACTGAGCATGGCCCAGGTGGGGTGGCTTTCTTTACCCCGAAGCCCAGAATCCTAGAGGAAGTGACCTTCAGCAGTGTAATGCAACAGTTTCTAATTGCACACTGCTGGTGGTGGGGAGCTCACTCCCGACCAAGATGGCCCACCTCAGGTACAGTCTCCAACTCCTATCCTACCCTCACGGGCCCTGGTACTGTTCTCTGAAGCGAGGGAGGAAATCTCTCGAGAGTCCCACTTAGGGTCCTTCTAGGGATCCCTTCCCGCTCTGAAATACCCCCATTAGTCCTTTGAATCTCTCTCCATCCCTTCACCATCTTATTGAGTCTCCAAAATATACCCAGAATTCTCTTCCCCAAGATCAGGAAGACCACTTGAGACTTCTGTGGGTTACCAAGACCAGTGTATCCCAAGGTCACTTCTGAAATGTCTTCATTCTAGTCACATTTATAAGGATCTTATGTTCAAATGAACGTTGCAAGTGCTGGGTTAAAGAAATATTAGAAACTTCCTTTGCAGAAGGACTTATCAAGGCCTTATATGACTCATGTACCTGAGACTCTTCAAACCAGATACAGGAGGTTGAGTTTGGGTGCATCTGGACTTGTCAGAAAGTCATGCTAGAAGGGACACATAAACTGCTCTAGAGGCAGATCTGGGTGAGAATTTCAATTCCACCATGTGTAACCTTCGGGACCTGAAAATGCCTTTACCACTCTGACCTTCAGACTCTTCATCTGTCATGTGAAAGATCTTCATCTCTGTGCCTTGCTTGTTCGACAGGTGGAGCACAAGGGAAAGAAGTCAATCAATTCCCAAACTGCCTCATCTCGTTCAGCTATCCCCAGGCACATCCTGGCTCAGGCCATCCTCAACTCCCCACACAGCCTCAAATGTACCAAGCCCACTGCTGCCTCAGGTCCTTTACACATGCTAAAAATCCACTTTCCAGCTACATCCATATGATGCATGGTAGTGGCTCAACAAACAATGCATAAACTGCTGTGAGATGGAGGCCCTTGATGTCTTCCCCTGCTGGCCACCATCCTGCTCATGCCCATAATCTGATGAGGCCTGAAATCTTCCCTGTCCTACCCTGAAGCTGGAGCAAGTAGGGCCTCCCATGCATGCACCTGAAAATCACCATGAAGGCAGTTTCCAGGATCTCCCGGACAGGGAGGATGTCAGCTGGGAGCCACTGGGCCGTGCCCAGGCCGTGCTCCAGGCCCCTGGACCCTGCTCCGGCTCATCTCTTCAATGGTGTCCCCTCTGCTGGCTGCCTGTGCTGGCCCCTGACTTAGTCAATCTCGGACAATTGGCCACAGGCTTGTTTCCTTAAAATGAGGTCACCTTTAAGGATCTCTGACAGGACGTGGCCCCAACTCCTCAGAGCAGTGGAGACATTGCAGCTCAGGTAAGTGAACATTCTCTTAAACCAAAAGGCTTGCAGGGGGCTCTCTTCTCCCCCAGGCTGAGTGGGCCTCTCAGGACCAGGTGAGGCATCCCCCGAGAGGGGACACTGTCTGTGTCACAGAAGGCTCCACTCACCCAAGTCTCCTCCTGCCATAGGTGGATCATATGTCTGATGTTCTCCTCCCACTTACTGCATCTTTGGTCTGAGGGGTCTGGAGTAAAACCAAATGGCCCGGGTTTAAAACCCCTATGGGCCTCTTTTGAGCTGTGTGATCATTGGTAAGTTAATAAATCTCTCTTTGCCTCAGTTTCTTTCTTAAATGGAGACAGTGGTGTGTCTCCTGGGGTTTATTTATGCAGAGCAGTCCCTAGCACATAGGAGGTGCTGCATCAAAGTGGCTGCAATGACTATTAAGGCCATTTTTGGATGTTGTGGGTGGAGTGGGGTGGGGAATTCAGGAAGGATCAGTGTGAACTCTTTTCTGTTAATGCATTTTCTTTTTTGTGGGAGGTATGGTGTCAGGGGCTAGAAGGTAATTCTCCTTCAAAGAATAGAATGACATTTACAAGATCAGCCTCCTGGGAGACATCCTGCCTGGGAGACATCCTGCAGCAACCTATCTCCCTGGAACATCCTGTGGTTATCAGGATCATCAGAAATCTTGCAGCTGGCAGTTTTACCACCCACATCCAGCAATTGCTGTTTAGAGAGCTTCCCCATCCCCAGCATATAAATACCCCTGTGTGAAAAATAAAAGTTTGCAGCTTGATCAGAACTCCTGTCTTGCTGTCATCCTTCATGTCTCTTGTCCCTTCATTCCTCCCCACCTAGGTTCACCGCATACGTTGATGTGTCCTGCGGGTCAGAACATTTGGCACCCAAAAATTGGGGCTCGAGCCTTTGACTGAGAAGGAACGCCATCCTCCGGGGAGACTTGGCCAAGCGGAGCTCACGATCGCCTTGGAAGACACGACGGAGAAACAGATCCAGGAGGAGAGTGGGGACGATGCACAGTGAATGACCCACCATGGGACAAGCAGTTTCGTCACATGATTTGTTTTTGTCAGGCCTCAAGGAGGCCCTCAAGACACGAGTGGCACGTGTTAAGAAAAAGGACTTAAAATTATTCTTTTCATACATAGGAGAATTGTGTCCGTGGTTTCCCCTTGAAGGGACCATTGATGGTAAAAGATGGCTTAGAGTAGGAGACTGTTTAAAAGATTATTATGAATCCTTTGGCCAAGAAAAGGTGCCTGTTCCCACCTTTTCTTACTGGAACAAAATGAAATTCTTAAAAATTCACCCTTTGACAATGGTACCTTAAAACTTGTCAGGATTGGGGAAGAGGCTATGCAAAAGACCTCTCATCCCTCTCGTCCCCCCTAGGCATGCCCTTCAGTTAGTATAGACATAGATCCTTCTCAGTTTCCCCAGGACCCTGGGAACCTTCCTGGATGCACTCAAAATCCCACCCTAATGAATAAGGCTCCAACAGCTACCAACCGCCTTTATCCAGTTTTAAATCCCAGAGACACATTGACACCTGGGGAAGAGGCTACCTTGGAGAAGGAAGCAGCTCGCTACCATTCACAAGACCCGCCACCCTCAGGACCCTGCCACAGCCTATAGGACTTACCCATCCACCTCCCTCCTATATCCCTCCTGCCTTTTGTGCTCTGGCCCTTCAGGCGCCAACTGCCCCATCAGATATTTTTTCTCCACTTACCTTGCCTAACCTGGCTCCCTTGTGCAAGTCTCTCCAACATAGACGGGAACAGATCCAACTTTTAAAAGAATTAAGATGCCTTGACTCTGAGCTCCGCTCATTAGCCTTAGGCACAGAGTCAACCCAAGCTGGCCCAAGGCGGTCTAATACAAAGGTTAAGCCACACCATGGGCCTGTTCTCGCCTTCCCAGTCAACCACAGGCAGATAGATAAGCCCACCCAGGCTGAGGACAAAGAGGAGGATCAAGTAGAGGAAACGGATCCAGGGTTCATAGTTTGTCCCTGGTGAGCAGAGTTCTCTCTCTGCTTCTTCATTGCCATATGCTGAGCTGCTTTCCCACTCCCTACACTTCCCCCACTATGTTCTGCCTCAACATGGCCCCAGAGCTATGCAGTTGGTGGTCAGTGGAGTGAGACCTGAAACTATGAGCTACATAAACTTGTCCTGCTCTAATTGTTGTTGTTAGATTTTTTTGGTCACAGTGATGTAAAAGGCAACTAAAACACAGACTAATTTATCCAGCAGGGAATATTAAAGGGAGTACAGCATTTGAGATATGGCCTGGGTATATTTTTCTGCTTTCAGCCTGATATACCATGGGGATCAGGAGCAAAAGCCAGGGTAGAAAGATTTAAAATACTTGCAGGTTTTCCAGAAATGAAAACTTTGTAATGTTGGGGCCAAAGATGGTGTGGTTGGTAAAGAGATTAGTTCCATTACACAGAAGCCACCTTTCGACGTCTCAGGAATGGGAAGGACACCACCCTTAGCAGGCTCAATGACTTGTGGAGAGATTATCAGGGTGCCCTGCGTGCAAAAGGCAGCCTCAGAATCCTATGTCCAGATTCATTTTGCTGTGTAACTAACATCATATGGGCTAACAGAGGCCATGGTCTAGGTGGGTCTGGCTACTGTCCTCATTCTCAGCTGACCTTGTTATTGTCCATATGATGCTGGTTATCAGGCTTACAGAGTGAAGAGTTGAGGGGTTGTGAAGGTTTGCATTCATACTTCAGAGGAAACGCTGGTGAACAGGATGTGCATATCACATTCAGAGTGCAACCCAGTAACCCCAAAAACAGTGATTTATCAAACTATGAGAGTGGAGCCAGTGTTGTGGTGGAAGTTAGCAGTGGCAGGCCTATGAACCCCTGCTCAGGTAAGTGAAAGTCAGTGAGCACAGAAGCTCTAGGGAGTGGTCCCACATCAGACCAAGCTGGAGGGGTAAGGATGCTCAAGCTCTAGGGCACCCATATTACACCATCAGGTGCCCTAGTTTCACACCTGGAGCACTAGACTTAATGGAGCATTAGACTTAACGTGTGCCCTGCTGTGCTTTTTCAGTCTTCTCCTTACTGCTGTCCTCTTCTTCCCTTTGGGGTTAGTTGTGTTTCCCCTGCGTAGATGTATCTTTGAAATGTGTTAACTTTTTTTTGATTATTAATGAGGATTGCAGCCAATGCAGCTACAAAAGGTTTGATTCTGCTGCTTTGCTTCCACTCATGAAAGTCAGTAACTGAAGAGGCAGAGAGGTGGGAGAGGAAAAGGCTTCATTGGCAACAATTCAGCATTTCAGAGATGAATGGCTAGCTCCTGGTTTCATCTTGCTTAGTACTGCTGAGTGAAAGTGTATACAGTGTGTAATGTGGAATTGTTCTCGCAGTCTTGGGCAGGTGGACACAAGCACAGGTTACTAGTGTTGACAGACTGTCCTTCAGAGGGGTCTGGAGTCATGGCTCAGTGGTAGAGAGCTTGCCTGGCATGTGTGAGGCACAGGGGTCAATTCTTAGAACCATATATAAATCAATAAATATTGATAGACAACTAAAAATAGATGTCACTAAGGAGCTGGGGATGTGGCTCAAGTGGTAGCGCACTCGCCTGGCATGTGTGCAGTGCTAGGTTTGATCCTCAGCACCACATAAAAATAAAGATGTTTTGTCTGCCCAACACTAATAAATAAATATTAGAAAATTCTCTCTCTCTCTCTCTCTCTCTCTCTCTCTCTCTCTCTCTCTCTCTCTCTCTCTCTCTCTTAAAAACTGTTATTTAAAGAAGGTGGGATTCTGTGGGTTATATCTGGGTCCAGTGGACCCTGACACCTCCCAGACCTGTGAATCTAAGATAATGTGATTTTTTATATGCTTGCAATTCTGAAGGTGTGTGTGTGTCTGGTTTCCCTCCTAGTCAGTGTCTTCTGTACACTTCTGCCAATACCTTTTAATTTGGACATTTCCTGTGACATAGTAAGGTGCCCAGTGCAAGGGCCCTTTTAACTGACTTTCGTGCTTTTAACTGACTCTATGGTTAGTCATTAAGATAGGGTTGAGGGTGTGGGGAGAAAAGAAAGCTATACTCATGAATTAGAAAGAAGAGAATAGCAGAAAAAAAAAACGTTCAATTCAGGGTTCAGCGTCACTGTGTTCCCTTGAGTCTCAGAAGAGACTTTGGGCAAAAACTATTGAGAATGCACTGTTGATATTTGTGGACTCTTGGAGTCCAAATGCTTGTTTATTTATTTATTTCTAATTATTTATTGCTGTGAGACAGACATGAGCTTTTGGTGACAAGGGGTAGATGTTCTAGCATTAACATTTGGTGTTTCTCAAAAGCTCACTCTTAAATATATGGTTCCAAGCTGAAGTCATTATTGGGAGGTGTTGGAAGCTTGTGGAAACTGGGGCCCATTTGATGAAAATTACCTCATTGAGGATGTGCCACTGATGGGGTACTGGGACCCTAATGCTCTTCTGTCTCTGTCTCTCTCTGCCTCCCAGCAGCCATGAGGTGGTCAGTTTTCCTATGTCATACACTCTTGGCCAGATGTTCTGCTTTGCTACAGGTCCAGAGGTAAGAGGGCCAAGTGACCATGGACTCTAATCTCTGAAACCATGAGCCAAAATAAATCTCTGCACCTTTGAATGTGGTGATCTCAGGTATATTATCACTGGTTTGGAAAGTGATTAGGAGAGCTGCTGTCCAAAATATAAGAGGCCCCAGACCTTCCTCTAACCAGATTCACCTCTTGCTGGCTGGAGTTCAGATCCTCCCAGCAGCTTCGGCTGCCTGAGAGAAGAAAGGGCTACCAGCTGGGCTGTCCCTGCAGAGGTGTGGGCACGAGTAGGACAAGGCCATGGAGAAAGTGTGAGTGGACCCTGGACACAGCGTGGTGCAGAGGGAAGGGCCAGACCTCTGGAATATTTCAGAACCTTGCTGGCTGACCTTGGGTCAGTCTGTTAATCTGTATCCTGTGCCACCAAATGGGAAGATTTTCTTGCCACCTGATTGAAAATAGTCTCTGTTTTAGTCTGCTTTTTTGCTGCACTATGGAAGGACACAACCAGAACCATTGTAGAGAGGGAAAAGTTGCCTTGGGGGCTCAGGGTTTTAGAGGTCTCAAGCACAGACAGCAGGCTCCATTCCTCAAGGTTTGAGGTGAGCTGAACCTCATGGCGGAAGAGTGTGGTAGAGGGAAGGGGCTCACATGATGATCAGGTAGCAGAGGGAGGCTCCACTTGCCAAATACAAATATATATCCCAAATAATTGGCCCATGACCCTCCTCCCCAGCCACACCCCACCACTTCAGTCACCACTCAGTCAATCACTATCAGGGGATTAATTCACTGAGGGGTTAAGACTCTTACAACCCCATCACTTGTCCTTCGAACCCTCTTGCATTGTCTCACAGCTAAGTTTTTTGGGGACCCCTCACATCCAAACCAGAACAGCCTCCTGCCACACCTATCACCTCCCGTGCCTGTTGCTCTTTGTAGCGTATGTTCCAACATGCACCCCTCTGCCGGAGCACGACCACCAGGAGGGCAGGCAGGACCTCACTTTACTGTCACTGCTCCCTGGCATCCAACCAAGCTTCCACAGCTCTTCCCTAACTTGCCCCTCTCATTCCATCTACTTCAAGTGACATTGTGGATTGGGGTCAGAGAAGGACAGACCATGTTCTGTGGTGGCAGGCTCTGGCCAGAGAAGTTTTCTCCTGGAGCACAGCGAGTCCCAGGTGGGCAATAGCATGGGAAACAGTATTATGCCTTCATGATAATAGAGTACGCATTCACATGAGGAACCAGATTAGGAGATATTCTGTAACTTACCTAAGGTCACACAGCCCCAAAGTTACAGAACCAAGATTTGAGCCCCTGTTCAAGGTTTCCTCTTTACTCTGCTGCCTTCTGTAGAAGATGTTCAAAGTTCTCATTTGATTTCCCAGGACACTTGTGTCCCACACTCCATTGTATCTATACATTCTTCCTATATCATTGCATCCTCAACCCCAACCTGGTTGATGAGCACAGAAGACAACATGAGCCTGATTTCACAGACCAGAGAGAAGCCTGTAGCCATGCAGCCGGTAAATGGCAACATCTGAACTAAGCTGAGGTCAGCCTCATGTTGGCACATTGCCCTTAACCTTCTACCAGGCTGGGACTAAGCTTTCAGGTCTCATTTCCTGGCACGGGGCTCCTGACCTCCCAGCCTGCATTAACACACCCGTGCTAAAAGCTTCCCAGGGACCTCACCCTGGACAGATCCTGCTCCCTTTACCCCATCCACAGGGTCATTTCAAAAACCCCTGTTGGCCCTCCAGTGAAGAGGCAAAGGGTGTCCAGGCTGCCAGGGCCCAGGAAACAAGGTAAACCTTAGGCTACCACGGAGCACCTACAAAATACTCAGACTAAAGGCAGCTGCAACTTGACTCTTGCTGAAAGCCAAGCATCAATCTAAAGAATATTTACTGCATCTCTGCAATATGCCTGACATTTCATGAAATTATTTTTTTTAATTTTGTGAAACTGGGGATCAAACCCACAGGTGCCTTTATCACTGAGCCTTATAACCCTGGCCCTTTTTACTTTTTTATTTTTATTTTTTATTTTGAGAATCTCACTAAGTTGCCCAAGCTCACCTGAATCTTTTGATCCTCCTACGTCAGCCTCCTGATTCACTGGGATTACCAGGAATGTGTTTTTTTGAATCTGAAATACTTTTATGAAAATGCATGCATTAGTCCAGTGCTTGCTATGTGGGATATAGTCACCACATAAAATCCATGTGAATCTTTACAGAGTCTTGAAAGAGGGGCTACAGATATCACCCCCATTTTGCAGATAGGTAGAGTGAGACTCAGAAGAGCCAAGCCACATGTCCAGGATCTCCAAGGTAGCAAGTGGCAGGGCAGGGAATAGAACCCAGGTTTTCCCAACAAAAAGGCTATGTCTTTCAGGCCTATAATCCCAGCAGCTTTGGAGGCTAAGGCAGCACAATTGCAAGTTCAAAGCCAGCCTCAGCAACTTAGCAAGATGCTAAGCAACTTAGCCAGACCCTATCTCTAAATAAAATATAAGAAGAGCTAGGAATGTGGCTCAATGATTGAGTGCCCCTGAGTCTAATCCCCAGTTCTTAAGCCATGTGCTGTCTGTCCCTTCCTATGAGCAGAGGGCCCTGCACTTTAGCCTCACCTCCTCAGACATGCTTTTAGGAGCACATCCTACTTCCCCATGTCTGGACATGCTCACTTGACAAGTGGGAGGAACACTGGGGAGGCTCCTAAGCAGGCCTCCGGCTATGGGGTGGACCAAGGATGCCCACCCTTGTCACACCAAGTTCAACCAACAGGTCCCACTCACTGTCCCCCAAATCAAAGGCAGTCTGTGTAGTAAGGAGTCCCCTTCATGATGGTCCCTCAGAGCTCCTAGGGGCTGCCTGGTGGCGGCTGGGAGGGGACTGGGGGGATGTCCCTCCCTCTGGGTATTTGGGAGCCGGTGCCCAGGGAGCCTCCAGAGGATGATGATGTGGAACTGGAGCCACTGGCCCTTCCCTGTACATGATGAGCAGGGAGTGTGTTGATGGATATGCTGATTTCACTATCCCACACACCATTACCATCTGGAACTTGGCAGCCTTCTGGGTGGGGAGGGGAGGGGAGGGAATTTACTAACTTCCTCATGTGTGTGGTGGCATCCTTTACTCTTGAATAAAGGCCAGGGACCTGATTCACTCCTGGAGGCCCGAGAATAGAGGCAACGCACTCCCTGGGTCTCTCCCTCCTATCCACCCTCCTCCTGCAGAGGTCTTGCCCTTGGCCAGGGCTCCCCCCCCACTTCTGGGGGTGCCAGGATGATGGGAACCCAGCTGTCTACCTTCCCTACTACTCCACACTTCCCCATCCCATGGTCATTTTCAGGGAGCAAGAAATGGACATCTTGGTGTGGTAGGGGTGAGGTGCAGGCGCCTCTAGGCCATGAGGGAAGAGAACCCAGAGGGCTTCCTGGAGAGGGAGGCTAGGAGTCCTTGCTAAGGGGCGAGTTGGGGGCGGGGAACAGCCTGGACAAAGGCTGAGAGGTTGGGCCACCAGCAGATGTGAGGGGCAGGGCGGGTGGAGAGGAAGGGGAGGGACGGGTGGATGCTACTAGAACAGGCCTCCCTGAGTGGCAGCCCCTGTCCTCTCTACCCACGCCCACTGATAAGGCCTGGGCAAGGGCCATGGGGCAAGGAGAAATGCCCGAGGCTCACTCATTGCCCAGGGCCCTGGCGGGGAAACCAGCTAGGAGGGCAGCACAGCAGGGTCCCCCCCGAGCACTGTCCTGGTTGACAAAGGCAGGCTGGGGGCAGGAGGGGCTGGAGAGGGTGACATTCTCCCTTGAGGCCGCCCATGGCCTGCTCCCCCAGCACTCAGGGGACAAAGGACAGCTGTTCAAACACTGATCAGGGAGTGGGGCTCCATGAGATTGGGTGCTGGGAGGTGGGGAGGCCACCGTCACTGGGTGCGCTATGCCCCGTGGGTTTGGCCTGTGCTGAACGGGCACCTGCTGGGAGTGTGGGACGTGGGGCAGAACGAGGGTCTTTCCACCTGTGTGCACGTAAGTGGGCTCCTGAGTAAGACAGAACGGGTGTGGGGGGGGCGGTGCATGCATCATGGGCCGGGTGCACATGGTCTGCGCATGTGCAGGTGAACTGACCCTGCCAGTCCCTTCTGCTTGGGCAGTGATGCTGGTGCAGGGGTGTGACATCCACGCTAGTGAGCATGCGCTGGCCCACACACATGCATGCGTGTGTGCGTGCTGCACTAGGAGAACAGTGTGAGAGGCCGACACGGTGGAGGCCCGAGGCTGGCTTCAGTCCTGGAGCCCACAAATCCCCAGGGCATTGTCCCTTTCAGTGCCCAGCGAGTCCCCAGACCAAGCACCTTCACCCCTCACCTTGGAGAGGGCATAGAGGTGGCCCCAGGTCCTCCCTAGAATGGTCTCCGTGGACATCCGTCCCATGCCTCTGAACCCCACCCCGTGCTGCGCTCACTCCAGAGGTGCAGGTGATGGTGGGGGCAGGTGGCAGTGGTGCCGGCACGAGGCAGGTCCGTATGTGTCCCTGAGCCACAGCTTGGCTGGAAAGCTGAGGGGACCTGATCCCTGGTCTCCTTTGGCCAGATACCCTGCCTGCCCTCCCAGGAAAGTCCCCCATAGCCACCAGAGCCCCGCCAGTGGGGAACCTGATTTGGGAGTCAGGGCACTCCAGGCTCATGACCCTGCCCCCCACCCGCCCCTTCCCACCTTGACCTCCTGTTTCGTGAAGGGGACACCGAGCTGCAGCCTTTGGGCGACAGAGGAGCCTGAGCCCTCCAGGTTGAGCGGAGATTTAAGGGACTGGTGTGGCTTCTCTCTCTTCCTCTCTCTGGGTCTCTCCAGCCAGTCGCGCCCCCACTGCTCACACACTTTTTAAAATGTCAATAGACTGTCACTCACTTTTCTTGTTATACTTCTTAAAATGAGCGTTTCCTCTAGTAGATGGAGGGAGGTGACACTGGAGTCACGGGCTTGGCTTTATTCCTGTCGAGCGGAGATGGACTGTGGAGAGCTCAGCTTTCAAAGGAACTATTTTATTTATAAGGATTTTCCTAATGTCATGAATGTGCCATGCCTGGCTTCTTTGTGCCCACTCTGGAGAGAAGGGGGCACTGAGCATGGCCCAGGTGGGGTGGCTTTCTTTACCCCGAAGCCCAGAATCCTAGAGGAAGTGACCTTCAGCAGTGTAATGCAACAGTTTCTTTTTTTTTAAATTAATTTTTATTCTTGGGTGTTCAAAACATTACATAGTTCCTGATATATCATATTTCACAGTTTGATTCAAGTAGGTTATGAACTCCCATTTTTACCCCGTATACAGATTGCAGAATCACATCAGTTGCACATCCATTGATTTACATATTGCCATACTAGTGTCTGTTTTATTCTGCTGCCTTTCCTATCCTCTACTATCCCCCCTCCCCCCTCCCCTCCCCTCTTCTCTCTCTACCCCCTCTAGTGTAATTCATTTCTCCCCCTTATATTTTTGTCCCCTTTCCCCTCACTTCCTCTTGTATGTAATTTTGTATAACCCTGAGAGTCTTCTTCCATTTCCATGCAATTACCCTTCTCTCTCCCTTTCCCTCTCACCTCTCATCCCTGTTTAATGTTAATCTTCTTCTCATGTTCTTCGTTTCTACTCTGTTCTTAGTTACTCTCCTTATATCAAAGAAGACATTTGGCATTTGTTTTTAAGGGATTGGCTAGCTTCACTTAGCATAATCTGCTCTAATGCCATCCATTTCCCTGCAAATTCTATGATTTTGTCATTTTTCAATGCAGAGTAATACTCCATTGTGTATTAATGCCACATTTTTTTATCCATTCATCTATTGAAGGACATATATGTTGGTTCCACAGTCTTTCTATTGTGAATTGTGCTGCTATGAACATGGATGTAGCAGTGTTCCTATAGTGTGCTCTTTTTAGGTCTTTAGGGAATAGACCGAGTTAGGGAATAGCTGGGTCAAATGGTGGTTCCATTCCGAGCTTTCCTAGAAATCTCCATACTGCTTTCCAAATTGGCCGCACCAATTTGCAGTCCCACCAGCAATGTACAAGTGAACCCTTTTCCCCACATCCTCGCCAGCACTTGTTGTTGTTTGACTTCCTAATGGCTGCCAATCTTACTGGAGTGAGATGGTATCTTAGGGTGGTTTTGATTCGCATTTCTCTGACTGCTAGAGATGGTGAGCATTTTTTCATGTACTTGTTGATTGATTGTATGTCCTCATCTGAGAAATGTCTGTTCAGGTCCTTGGCCCATTTGTTGATTGGGTTATTTGTTATCTTATAGTCTAATTTATTAAGTTCTTTGTGTATTCTGGATATTAGGTCTCTGTCTGAAGTGTGAGGAGTAAAAATTTGTTACCAGGACGTAGGCTCCCTATTTAACTTTCTTATTGTTTCTTTTGCTGAGAAAAAACTTTTTAGTTTGAGTAAGTCCCATTTGTTGATTCTAGTTATTAACTCTTGTGCTATGCGTGTCCTATTGAGGAATTTGATCAGATAAGATGCATGGTATTATCTCTACACCTTTATATTGTCTAAGAGTTGCCCTGTGACATAATATATGATCTATTTTGGGAAGGATCC
Organism: Callospermophilus lateralis; assembly: GCF_048772815.1. NCBI lineage: Eukaryota > Metazoa > Chordata > Mammalia > Rodentia > Sciuridae > Callospermophilus > Callospermophilus lateralis. Next base: position 360,614 of record NW_027514876.1, read on the forward strand.
ATGTGCTGCTGAGAAAAAAGTGTAACTGCTTGATGTTGGGTGGTATATTCTATATATGTCAATTAAGTCTAGGTTATTAATTATATTATTGAGTTCTATAGTTTCCTTATTCAACTGTTGTTTGGAAGATCTGTCCAGTGGTGAGAGAGGTGTGTTGAAGTCTCCCATGATTATTGTATGGTGGTCTATTTGACTCTTGAACTTGAGAAGAGTTTGTTTGATGAACATAGCTGCACCATTGTTTGGGGCATATATATTTATGATTGTCATGTCTTGTTGGTGTATGGTTCCCTTGAGCAGTATGTAGTGTCCCTCTTTATCCCTTTTGATTAACTTTGGCTTGAAATCTATTTTATTTGATATGAGTATGGACACTCCTGCTTGTTTCCGAAGTCCATATGAGTGATGTGATTTTTACCAACCTTTCACCTTCAGTCTATTTATGTCTTTTCCTATCAAATGTGTCTCCTGAAGGCAGCGTATTGTTGCGTCTTGTTTTGTGATCCATTCGACTAGCCTGTGTCTCTTTATTGGTGAGTTTAAGCCATTAACATTTAGGGTTATTTTTGAGATATGACTTGTTCTTCCAGCCATATTTGTTTATTTATGTTACTAAACATGGTTTGTTTTCCTCTTTGATTATTCCCCCCCCTTTACTTTACTCCCTCCCGCTGTTGGTTTTCATTGATATTTTCCATTTCCTCTTCCTGTAATTTTTTGCCGAGGATGTTTTGAAGAGATGGTTTTCTAGCTGCAAATTCTTTTAACTTTTGTTTATCATGGAAGGTTTTAATTTCATCTTCCATCCTGAAGCTTAATTTCGCTGGATGCACAATTCTTGTTTGGAACCCATTTTCTTTCAGTGTTTGAAATATGTTATTCCAGGATCTTCTAGCTTTCAGAGTCTGTGTTGAAAGGTCAGCTGTTATCCTGATTGGTTTACCCCTAAATGTAATCTGCTTCCTTTCTCTTGTAGCTTTTGAAATTCTCTCCTTATTCTGTATGTTGGGCATCTTAATTATAATGTGTCTAAGTGTGGATCTCTCATGATTTTGCACATTCGGCATCCTGTAGGCTTCTAGGATTTGGGATTCTGTCTCATTCTTCAAGTCTGGGAAGTTTTCTCGTATTATTTCATTGAATAGATTGCACATTCCTTTGGTTTGGACCTCTATACCTTCCTGTATCCCAATGACTCTTAAGTTTGGTCTTTTTATGTTATCCCATATTTCTTGAATGATCTGCTCATGGTTTCTTAACAGTTTTGCTGAGCTGTCAATGTTCTTCTCCAATTGAAATACTTTGTCTTCATTGTCTGATGTTCTATCTTCTAAGTGTTCTACTCTGCTGGTAGTATTCTCAATTGATTTTTTAAGTTGGTTTATTGCTTCCTGCATTTCTAAGATTTCTGTTTGTTTGTTTTTAATAACCTCTATCTCCCTGTATAATTGATCTTTTGCTTCTTGGATTTGTTTATGTAATTCATCTTCGAAGTGGTCGAAGTGGTCTTTCATTGTCTGATTTTGCTGTCTAATGTCTTCCTTGAGACTCCAGATCATCTGAAGCATGTATATACTGAATTCTTTATCTGACATTCCATCTGCTGTAGATATTACCTCTTCTAAAGTTGAGTTGACCTGCATTGCTTGTGGTCCTTTCTTTCTTTGTCTTTTCATACTGATCGCGTTTCTTTCTGCTTGGTAAAACTGTTGTGTTATTGATTTTCCCCCTATATATTTATGTTGCTCTTGTATAGTTGCAAAGTCTCCCTCGCAGGCTTTGGCGGTTGTTCTGCCCCTCCTCCAATTGGGGCAATATGCCTACCACACCAGCAGGCTGCTGGGCCTGTACTTTCGGTGGGCCTGTTCTTTCGGTGGTCACAGGTCCGCCTACCTTGCAGGCGCGAGCAGCGGCTCTGTCCCTCCGCGGGCAGCTAGGCCTGTTCTTTCTGTTGGTTTCAGGTCTGTCTACCTAGCAGGCGCTGGAGGCGACTCTGCCCCTTCCCCAATCGGGGGGATGGCGGGCCCCTGGGCCTGTTCTGCTGGTAGGTTAATGCAAGAGTTTCTAATTGCACACTGCTGGTGGTGGGGAACTCACTCTCGACCAAGATGGCCCACCTCGGGTACAGTCTCCAACCCCTTTCCTACCCTCACGGGCCCTGGTTCTGTTCTTTGAAGTGCGGGAGGAAATCTCTCCAGAGTCCCACTTAGGGTCCTCCTAGGGATTCCTTCCCGCTCTGAAATAGCCCCCTTACTCCTTGGAATCTCTCTCCATCCCTTCATCATCTTACTGAGTCTACAAAATATACCCAGAATTCTCTTCCCCAAGATCAGAAAGACTAATTGAGACTTCTGTGGGTTACCAAGACCAGTGTCTCCCAAGGTCACTTCTGAAATGTCTTCATTCTAGTCACACTTATAAGGATCTTATGTTCAAATGAACGTTGCAAGTGCTGGGTTAAAGAAATATTAGAAACTTCTTTTGCAGAAGAACTTATCAGGGCCTTATATGACTCATGTACCTGAGACTCTCCAAACCAGATACAGGAGGTTGAGTTTGGGTGCGTCTGGACTTGTCAGAAAGTCATGCTAGAAGGGACACGTAAACTGCTCTAGAAGCAGACCTGGGTGAGAATTCCAACATTGCCATGTATTACCTTCGGGACCTGGAAATGCCTTTACTACTCTGACCTTCAGACTCTTCATCTGTCATGTGAAAGATCTTCATCTCTGTGCCTTGCTTGTTCGACAGGTGGAGCACAAGGGAAAGAAGTCAATGAGTTCCCAAACTGCCTCATCTGATGCAGCTATCCCCAGGCATATCCTGGCTCAGGCCAGCCTCAACTCCCCACACAGCCTCAAATGTACCAAGCCCACTGCTGCCTCAGGTCCTTTACACATGCTAAAAGTCCACTTTCCAGCTACATCCATATGATGCATGGTAGGGGCTCAACAAACAATGCATAAACTGCTGTGAGACGGAGGCCCTTGATGTCTTCTTCTGCTGGCTACCATCCTGCTCATGCCCATAGTCTGATGAGGCCTGAAATCTTTTCTGTCTTACCCTGAGGCTGGAGCAAGCAGGGCCTCCCATGAATGCACCTGAAAATCACCATGAAGGCAGTCTCCAGGATCTCCCGGGCAGGAAAGATGTCAGCTGGGAGCCACCGGGCCATGACCAGGCCATGCCCCAGGCCCTTGGACCCTGCTCTGGGTCATCTCTACAATGGTGTCCCCTCTGCTGGCTCCCTGTGCTGGCCCCTGACTTAATAAATCTCGGACAATTGGCCACATGCTTGTTTCCTTAAAATGAGGTCACTTCTAAGGATCTCTGACATGATGTGGCCCCGCCTCCTCAGAGCAGTGGGGACATTGCAGCTCAGGTAAGTGAACATTCTCTTAAACCAAAAGGCTGGGTGGAGGCTCTCTTCTCCCCCAGGCTGAGTGGGCCTCTCAGGACCAGGTGAGGCAGCCCCCGAGGGGGGACACTGTCTGTGTCACAGAAGGCTCCACTCACCCAAGTCACCTCCTGCCATAGGTGGATCATATGTCTGATGTTCTCCTCCCACTTACTGCATCTTTGGTTTGAGGGGTCTGGAGTAAAACCAAATGGCCCGGGTTTAAAACCCCTATGGGCCTCTCTTGAGCTGTGTGATCATGGGTAAGTTAATTAATCTGTCTGTGCCTCAGTTTCTTTCTTAAATGGAGATACTGGTGTGTCTCCTGGGGTTTTTTAATGCAGAACAGTCCCTAGCTCACAGGAGGTGCTGCATCAACGTGGCTGCAATGACTATTAAGGCCATTTTTGGATGTTGTGGGTGGAGTGGGGTTGGGAACTTCAGTGAGGATCAATGTGAACTCTTCTCTGTTAATTCATTTTCTTTTTTGTGGGAGGTACGGTGTCAGGGGCTAGAAGGGAATTCTCATTTAAAGAATAGCCTGACATTTACAAGAAACAGCCCCCTGGGTGACATCCTGCCTGGGAGACATCCTGCAGCTACCTATCTCCCTGAAACTTCCTGTGGCTATCAGGAACATCAGACATCTTGCAGCTGGCAGTTTTACCACCCACATCCAGCAATTGCTGATTAGAGAGCTTCCCCATCCCCAACATATAAATACCCCTGTGTGAACAATAAAAGTTTGGAGCTTGATCAGAACTCCTGTCTTGCTTTCATCCTTCGTGTCTCTTGTCCCTTCATTCCTCCCCATGTAGGTTCACCACCCATGTTGATGTGTCCTGTGGGTCAGAACATTTGGCGCCCAAAGATTGGGGCTGGAGCCTTTGACTGAGAAGGAACACCATCCTCCAGGGACACTTGGCCAAGCGGAGCTCGCGATCGCCTTGGCAGACACGACCCAGAGACAGATCCAGGAGGAGAGTGGGGACGACGCACAGTGAGTGACCCACCATGGGACAAGCAGTTTTGTCACATGATTTGTTTTTGTCAGGCCTCAAGGAGGCCCTCAAGACACGGGTGGCATGTGTTAAGAAAAAGGACTTAAAATTATTCTTTTCATACATAGGAGAATTGTGTCCAAGGTTTTCCCTTGAAGCGACCATTGATGGTAAAAGATGGCATAGAGTAGGAGACTGTTTAAAAGATTATTATAAATCCTTTGGCCCAGAAAAGGTGCCTGTTCCCACCTTTTCTTACTGGAACTTAATTAATGGAATTCTTAAAAGTTTACCCTTTGACAATGGTACCTTAAAACTTGTCAGGATTGGGGAAGAGGCTATGCAAAAGACCTCTCGTCTCTCTAATCCCCCCTCGGCATGCCCTTCAGTTAGTATAGACATAGATCCTTCTCAGTCTCCCTAGGACCCTGGGAACCTTCCTGAACCCCCTCAAAATCCCACCCTAATGAATAAGGCTCCAAAAGCTACCAACCGCCTTTATCCAGTTTTAAATTCCGGAGACACATTGACCCCTGGGGAGGAGGCTACCTTGGAGAAGGAAGCAGCTCACTACCATTCAGAAGACCTGCCACCTCTCAGGAGCCTGCCACAGCCTATAGGACTTACACATCCACCTCCCTCCTATATCCCTCCTGCCTTTTGTGCTCTGGCCCTTTAGGGGCCAACTGCCCCATCAGATATTTTTTCTCCACTTACCTTGCCTAACCTGGCTCCCTTGCGCAAGTCTCTCCAACAGAGATGGGAACACATCCAACTTCTAAAAGAATCATGATCTCTTGACTCTGAGCTCCGCTCATTAGCCTTAGGCACAGAGTCAACCCGAGCTGGCCCAAGGCGGTCTAATAAAAAGGTTAAGCCGTGCCATCGGCCTATTCTCGCCTTCCCAGTCACCCACAGTCAGATAGATAAGCCCACCCAGGCTGAGGACAAAGAGGAGGATCAAGTGGAGGAAACGGATCTAGGGTTCATAGTTTGTCCCTGGTGAGCAGATTTCTCTCTCTCTGCTTCCTCATTGCCATATGCTGAGCTGCTTTCCGACTCCCTACACTTCCCCCACTATGTTCTGCCTCACGTTGGCCCCAGAGCTATGCAGTTGGTGGTCAGTGGAGTGAGACCTGAAACTATGAGCTACATAAACTTGTCCTGCTCTAATTGTTGTTGTTAGATTTTTTTGGTCAAAGTGATGTAAAAGGCAACTAAAACACAGACTAATTTATCCAGCAGGGAATATTAAAGGCAGTACAGCATTTGAGATATGGCCTGGGTATTTCTAGCTGCTTTCAGCCTTTTATACCATGGGGATCAGGAGCAAAAGCCAGGGTAGAAAGATTTAAAATACTTGCAGGTTTTCCAGAAAAGAAAACTTTGTAATGTTGGCGCCAAAAATGGTGTGGTTGGTAAAGAGATTAGTTCCATTACACAGAAGCCACCTTTAGGCATCTCAGGAATGGGAAGGACACCACCCTTAGCAGGCTCAATGACTTGTGGAGAGATTATCAGGGTGCCCTGCGTGCAAAAGGCAGCCTCAGAATCCTATGTCCAGATTCATTTTGCTGTGTAACTAACATCATATGGGCTCACAGAGGCCATGGTCTAGGTGGGTCTGGCTACTGTCCTCATTCTCAGCTGACCTTGTTATTGTCCATGTGATGCTGGTTATCAGGCTTACAGAGTGAAGAGTTGAGGGGTTGTGAAGGTTTGCATTCATACTTCAGAGGAAACGCTGGTGACCAGGATGTGCATATCACATTCAGAGTGCAACCCAGTAACCCAAGAAACAGTGATTTATCAAACTATAAGAGTGGAGCCAGTGTTGTGGTGGAGGTTAGCAGTGGCAGGCCTATGAACACCTGCTCAGGTAAGTGAAAGTCAGTGAGCACAGAAGCTCTAGGGAGTGGTCCCAAATCAGACCAAGCTGGAGGGGTAAGGATGCTCAAGTTCTAGGGCACCCATATTACACCATCAAGTTCTAGGGCCCTAGTTTCACACCTGGAGCACTAGACTTAATGGAGAACTAGACTTAACATGTGCCCTGCTGTGCTTTTTCAGTCTTCTCCTTACTGCTGTCCTCTTCTTCCCTTTGGGGTTAGTTGTGTTTCCCCTGCGTAGATGTATCTTTGAAATGTGTTAACTTTTTTTTGATTATTAATGAGGATTGCAGCCAATGCAGCTACAAAAGGTTTGATTCTTCTGCTTTGCTTCCATGCATGAAAGTCAGTAACTGAAGAGGCAGAGAGGTGGGAGAGGGAAAGGCTTCATTGGCAACAATTCAGCATTTCAGAGATGAATGGCTAGCTCCTGGTTTCATCTTGCTTAGTACTGCTGAGTGAAAGTGTATACAGTGTGTTATGTGGAATTGTTCTCACAGTCCTTTAGAGGGGTCTTTAGAGGGGTCTGGAGTCATGGCTCAGTGGTAGAGAGCTTGCCTGGCATGTGTGAGGCACAATGGTCAATTCTTAGAACCATATATAAATCAATAAATATTGATAGACAACTAAAAATAGATGTCACTAAGGAGCTGGGGATGTGGCTCAAGTGGTAGCGCACTCGCCTGGCATGTGTGCAGTGCTAGGTTTGATCCTCAGCACCACATAAAAATAAAGATGTTGTGTCTGCCCAACACTAGTAAATAAATATTAGAAAATTCTCTCTCTCTCTCTCTCTCTCTCTCTCTCTCTCTCTCTCTCTCTCTCTCAAAAAACTGTTATTTAAAGAAGGTGGGATTCTGTGAGTTATATCTGGGTCCAGTGGACCCTGACACATACCAGACCTGTGAATCTAAGATAATGTGATTTTTTATATGCTTGCAATTCTGAAGGTGTGTGTGTCTGGCTTCCCTCCTAGTCAGTGTCTTCTGTTAACTTCTGCCAATACCTTTTAATTTGGACATTTCCTGTGACATAGTAAGGTGGAGTGCCCAGTGCAAGGGCCCTTTTAACTGACTTTCGTGCTTTTAACTGACTCTATGGTTAGTCATTAAGATAGGGTTGAGGGTGTGGGGAGAAAAGAAAGCTATACTCATAAATTAAAAAGAAGAGAATGGCAGAAAAAAAACCGTTCAATTCAGGGTTCAGCGTCACTATGTTCCCTTGAGTGTCAGAAGAGACTTTGGGCAAAAACTATTGAGAATGCACTGTTGATATTTGTGGACTCTTGGAGTCCAAATGCTTGTCTATTCATTTATTTTGGATTATTTATTGCTGTGAGACAGACATGAGCTTTTGGGGACAAGGGATAGATGTTCTGGCATTAACATTTGGTGTTCCTCAAAAGCTCACCTCTTAAACATCTGGTTCCCAGCTGAAGTCATTATTGGGAGGTGTTGGAAGCTTGTGGAAATTGGGGCCCATTTGATGAAAATTACCTCATTGAGGATGTGCCACTGAAGGGGTACTGGGACCCTAATGCACTTCTGTCTCTGTCTCTCTCTGCCTCCTAGCAGCCATGAGGTGGTCAGTTTTCCTATGCCATACACTCTTGGCCAGATATTCTGCTTTGCTATAGGTCCAGAGGTAAGAGGGCCAAGTGATCATGGACTCTAATCTCTGAAACCATAAGCCAAAATAAATCTCTGCTCCTTTGAATGTGGTGATCTCAGGTATATGATCACAGGTTTGGAAAGTGATTAGGACAGCTGCTGTCCAAAATATAAGAGGCCCCAGACCTTCCTCTAACCAGATTCACCTCTTCTGTCTGAAGGTAACACAGAAAAGCTGACAATTTACTCACTAATTTTTTGACAAACAAACATGCCAGTAATATCTTCAGATTATAATTTGGACATGTAAGGATGCCAAAGGCCTCTTGTGTGAGAACACTTGAGACCCCATTCAGAAATTGGAGCTGATGTGTCTTAGGGGGGAGCCCAGGTGAACAAGTCAAGCCCTGGCATTGGAACACACATTGCACAATGGTCTGGCTTTCTAGCTAGAAGATATCCATCTCGGCTGATGGTGGATACTCAAAAGAATCTATTTGGGGTGATTCTCTCTTTTAGAAACCCCTTAAATGTCCCAGAGTACCTTCATCTCCAGAAGCATTATCTGAGAGTACTCTCTTATTATTTGAAGAGTTTTCTCTATATTGAGGAGTTATTGAGTGGCAGGCAAGTACCTTTCAGTTTTATAGGAGGGAATGTGCTCTTTCCTTTGCACTTTTATATTTTCTTACATTTTCAACAGCAAGGTATGTGCCTGAAATCTGCATCTTCACCCCTCTACCTCTGTGTGCAAGGCCCACAAGATAATATCCTTGAACTGGGTGTGTCAGTGTTCAGATTATGTATGTAATGTTCTGTATGTGTGTGTGTATGTGTGTGTGTGTGTGTGTGTGTGTGTGTGTGTGTGAGAAAGAGAGAGAGAGAAAGAGACAGAGAGAGAGAGAGAGAGAGAGAGAGAGAGAGAGAGAGAGAGAGAAAACACAAGAAGTTGTTTCTCTAGCACCAGGACTTTGTGCTTTTATGTGTTTCATGTGTATAGGTATGGAAAGGATATGAAACAAGACACCATAAATTCTCCTGTGTGGGATTGTTTGGTTGTCGTGTGTAAATATTTTCTGAGTGATTTCTTTGGTCATTGTTGGCTGAGTACCTTTCTGGCAGGACATGTGTTTAGGGTTTTAGTGGTGCGTCTGTAGGTGTTGTTGGCATTGTGGACTATTGTGAACATGACTATTGTGTGCTGGGAGCCATCAGCCAAGTAGGTATGACAAATTCCTTGCCAGCTTACTCCCATGCTGTCTAGTGGAAGGACTTCTGAAAGGTGACCTTGCTCAAGGACCAGGGCAGGATCCGTGTTTAGGGTGTTCCCCCTTTAGAATAGGGCAGTTTAGCATAATAGGAGAGTAGGGTGTTTCCCCTTTAGAATAGGGCGGTTTAGTAATAGGAGATTAGGGTGTTCCTCTTTTGGAATAGGGCGTATCCTGCTGCTGAGTTCCTCTTGAGTGCTTAGGGTCAGACAGTATATTTTGGGAGACAGAAGCCCATGCGGAGTGGATTTGGGAGAGAGTGGATTTGGGCAGAGTAGTGGATTTGGGAGAGAGTGGATTTGAGCAAAGAACGTGGATTCCCCCAGAACGTGTTTGTAGACAGCCGGTGTGAGTTCGGGAATAAAGAATTGCTGTTTGAATCTACAAGCTGTGTGGAGACTCGTGATTTGTGCCCAGCCAGAGACTGCGGCAATTGTGAATGCATTTGAGAGGAGTTAGGATGTTGTCTTACTATTATGTGTTGGATCTGTGCATTTTCAGATTTGAGAATGTATGTGTATGTTGATGTCTAGGTCAGAATTTAGGGACATAATCTTTGGTGTTCAGAGATTTGGAGAGAATGGAATCATGGAGTATGTTGGGGTGTTTAGAATTATGTATATGTGGCACATTGATGTGTATAGATTATCTTGATAATGTCTCAAGTGGACTGCTGTGTATTTTCTTGTTTAGGGCTTTGAGGTGATCATGTTATTTTTGGGAATAGAGGGGTGTCCTTTGTGAGTATGTAGGAGGAGTTAGCAGTGTCTGTACGTCTGAGATTTGTTGTTGAACTTCATATTCTGAGGCATTCTGTGTATGTGCATGTTTGCAACATAGAGGTGATTGTAAATGTTTTCATTTGAGAATACAAATTGTTGTCATGTTAATAAGTAATTTGTTTGCTCCATTCAGTTACTGAGGGAGTGTTTGTGTGATTGCTTTATGGGTGATACTGATTGATGTGTGGTCTGAAGGTGAGTGTATCCGAAGCACACCAGATACTCTCAACCAAAAGACCCTTGCCATAATTAAGCTTCTTCTCTTGTCAGATCAGCAGCAAGTATGGAAAGGTTACTGTGGTTGGTAGCTTCCTCTTTCTTGTAAATGCCAGATTTTTTTTTTTTTTTGGTAAATACGTGTGAAACCTCTGTCTGGCCTAGAGAATGGAAGGAAAAACACTTGTCAAGTGAATCTTCAAGCCCTTTTCCCGCATGGGACATAAAAGTCAAAATATTTTGAAATTATCTGTCCCTAGAATGTTTCAGGTATGAGCCACACTCTGGACTGATTGGCAACATCCAATAAACCTGCTTTCTGAGAATTCCTGTGGTATCCAGCCTCTTCAGTCCTACTTCATGTCTATTTTAAGTGTTTCATGGAGGTGATTGGAATATGTGTGAGACTTTGTAATGAAGGTTATTGATTGGAATTGTTTGGATTTTGCTGTGTATTTGTATTAATTTGGGCATGAGGAACTCTGGTTTTAGAGTCAGGCATCTGGAAGATAGGAAGTTTATGCTATTGAGGATTTTCAGAGCTCCACAGTGTTGTGTGCTGTTAACTGAGTATATCAGAAAGAATGAGCAGTTTTGTACATTAATAGTGAGTTCTGTGCCCTTTAATAGTGAGAGAGTGGCTGCATGTACTTTGGGTCTGTGGGAGTACTGTGGGTTTGGAGATTCAGATGGACACGTGTGTTCCCAGACTTGTATAATCTAGGACTGTGAATGTATTTAGGAAGTGTGATGGCTGAGTATTCATTCTCAAATAGTAGATGGGTAGTGTGTGTTTCCACTGAGATAATAGAGAAGTTATATTTATATGGGAATACAAGTTAGGAGGATTAGGTACTGACAGTGTATATGGGTTATTATGACATGGTGGGACTTGTGAATAATTATTAAGAAGAGTGTTTGAATGGAGTATTTTGGTGAATACTTTTTGATATTCACAAAATATTGATTTTTTAATTTAATTTTATTTTTTGTTTACAGAAGGGTGTGACATTAGAGTGCAGGGTAAAATATGTTTATTAAGGCCACACATGTGTTATGTATGTATTTGGGAAATGACAATGAGTAGATTGTAGGTGACATCATTGTTGTGTACATTTGGAGAGGGTTGAGAAACTTTATGTGTTTTTCAGAGTTGGTGTTTGCGTATCAAGTGATTCTGGGAATATGAACTCATGTTTATGTGTGTATGTAGGTGGTTGTACCTGTGTCATTTAGGGTTAAGAATGTTACATTTTTGTAATCAGGGTATTTCTGGTTCCACTCAATCTTAGGGAAGTTCAAAGAGATTTTTATGCACACATGCCACCCAGCCACAGAGACCTGTGAACACCTCTTGCTGAGGCACATACATGGAAAGATGCACACTCATTAAAACCCCTTTCACCACAGATATCATTAAAACACCTCACATTTAGAAACAGGTGCGTGACCCACAACTCACTGCCATTCCAACAAAAACACAGATGCATAAATCACCTTTATCCCTGCTTTCCCCGAATACACACACCACCACTTCCTTTCTAAAAAAATATATACATACCCACAAATACACCTGCCTGTTATCACCCAGGTACTGACGGACATGCAATTATAATGTATACTTTCCAAATGCAGGCTTATACATTCCTATATACTCTACACTTCCTGAAGGCATGCACATGATATAACCAAACACTGAGTATGCATGCACACAGAAATACAACATACAACACCCCCCCACACACACACAAAATAAACCCTATTTGTTACCAGAAGTCACATAAAAAAACCGTAAGTACTCTGTAAAATCTCACAGACTTGATCCTCTCATCAGAAATACAATATACACAACACCTTGCTTCTGTCTCTTCTTGCTTTACACAGAATTTAAAGTACACTGCAGAGCAGATAGGCTTAACTGAACTTTCCAACAAAAACCAAAAGAAGACAAATTCTTCTCAACAGTACCAACAACATTCTCCAGAATAGACAACAGATTAAGTCATAATACAAACCTTAACAAATTTTAAAAGCTAAAAATCATTTGAAATAACTTTTTTTCTGAACACAATGTAATAAAACTGGAAACCTACAACAGGCGGAATTTCAGAAACATTCTGCATGTCTGTGATTATAACAAAAAGCTCTCAAATAGCAGAGTCAATGACAAATAGAATGGAAATTTTTAAAGATTTTTGAGAAAAATGATGATAGAAACACAAAACAAAAAACCCTATATCATAGAGCAGAGGCAAATTTAAGATGATTAGATCAGTACATACCTACATCAAAAAAGAAAACAACCAAGACTTCCTCTAGAAGGAGGTAGAAAATCAAGAACATGCCTGATCCAAAGCTAGTAGAAGAAAAAATACTAAACATCAGAGAAGAGGTAAATAAAATAAAGATTAAATATTATTTTAAAAATATCAACAACAGAAATAATTTATTTACTTACTTATTACTTACTTACTTACTTACTTACTTATCCCTAGGATTGAACTCAGAAGCAACCACTCACTGAGAGATGTCTCCAGACCTAGTTTGTTTTTTATTGAGAGACAGCGTCCCATAGAGTGGCTCACTGCCTTACTTTTGCTGAGGCTGTCTTTGAACTTGCCTTCCTCTTGCCCCTCCTTGAGCATCTAAACTGTTCATGTCAATGGTTAAGAGTACAGCTTTGCCATTGAACTCACTTAAGAAGTGGGAAGATCATGATGCTGTATAATATGAGCATTCCCAGACGTGATACCTACGGACATCTTCGCATTGGCTTTGTCCACAAAAAGCATGAGACTCACCTTTCAGGACTCTGCTTGGTGCATGGTTTGGCTTCTTTGCTTTTTTGGTGGAGGTTGTCTGTTGCAGACTAAACCCAGAACATCATGCATGCTCGGCAAGTGCTTCCCCATGGAGCTGTGCCCCCAGCCCACCTTGGCCTTTCTTGGTGATCAGAGAAAGTGTCGTTGGACTCTATTTTTAATGACTTACTGGGAAACTTCATGTCCTCTGATTCTACCTCTTCTGCAGATCCAGTTGAAGACAAAGGTGCTGTGGCGAGCCATCCCCCTTTTCATCTTCTTAGTCTGCTGTCAGGTCCATCTGGTCTCCTGTGCTGTTGTTGGGGCAAGGGGGAGAGGGGGGAACCATGTGCCACTCCTTTGGTTTCTACTTGTTTCCAGATCCTTTGTTTGGTATTATGGCCTCAGATTCTGTGGACCCTTTCTACTGGATGTGAGGGATTCTGGCCTCCAACAGAGGGAGGCTCAGACTCACTGCGCCTCTTTTCTGCTGGACCAGCACCATTTAGTTGAACTACAGCCTTTCTGTGGAGCTCAGAGAATGGGCAGCTCTGTGGCCTGGAAAGTCTGCATGTGCCACGTCAAATAGCCTGATCAAAGGTGCATTTAGCCTGGGAAACACCATCTTCTTAAGAGTTGGGTTTGAATGCAATACAAAACCTGGAAGAGCAAGATAAGTCTCTGCTTGAGAATTTCTGAAAACTTAAAAAAAACTAGAGTGTTTGAAATCCCTGAAATGAGATGGTGAGAGACATAGAACACTCTCTAGAACTCTCTAGTGGTTTCTCAGCTGCATCTTTTTCATATCTACATGTGAAATATATGGATCAAAACCATGAGTGACAGTGGAGGGTCAAATCTAACCAGTCACCTGTGGGTCTAGAAATGATTTTTTTGTGTATGTTGATGGTGCATTTGATGGACACGGTTTAAAAATGGGGTTCCAAAAAGGTTCCAGTCACTCAGAATCAGAGCTCATCTGAACATGATGGAAAAGGAAGGTTGATTCCCAACTAGATCTAAATGGGCCAGCCCCATCTGCAGACTCAGGAAATGATTGGAATGTTCTCCAGTTTTATGAACTGATGAAGGACGGGCCTCTCTGTCCATCCAGAATGGATCTGTGCATGGGGATGGGAATGCAGCAGGCTATTGAGGGGTACGTGACTTTCCAAACAGAATGACATTGTGTCTGGTGGGCTTGACAGAGGGACTGAGTTGTGTTCTTATCTTTGGTTTTGGGGGGTTATGCTATAATTGCTGCCAGCAACCTGAAGCACATCCATTGTGGAAAAGAGGTCACATTCAATTCTGTAGGTTCATTTAATTAAATAATGTCTTGCTTTCTTGAGCTCACAGGGGCTTTGTGGCTGCCTGTTTCCTTAGGCACACTCATGGAGCTCGGTATCTCTGCAATGGTCACCTTGGGCCTCATCATGCAGCTCTTGGCTTGCACCAACATGATTGAAGTGGGTGACACCCCAAAAGACCAAGCCCTCTTCAACGTGAGCCCAGAACTTTAAGAAAGATCATGGGTAAATTTCTGGTGTCTACTTGAGAATTTGAATTGGCTCTTAAATTGGGGGCATTAAAACAGCCCAGTTTGGCCTGTGTGCTTTGCCTGCCGACCCTATAGGTGCTCCATGGCCTGTTAGTGAGAGAGCACTTCTGGGAGGTGCTGGGTATGGGGGAAGGCCAGGCAGGGCAGGGGAGGGCAGGAATGCCCTAGAGGATGGATTTGAAGGATCAGTGCATGGAGGTCACCCCTTCACCAGCCATGATTCCCATATTTCACGAAGGAGGTGACATCTAATTCAGAGCTGTCATAAGAATTCAATCAAAGCCAGATGCTGTGGAGTATGCCTCTAATTACAGCAGCTTTGGAGGCTGAGGCAGAAGGATCACTATTTGGAGGCCAAGCTTCAGCAACTTAGTGAGGCCCTAAGCACCTCAGTGAGACCCTATTTCTAAATAAAATAAAAAATGGCTGGGGATGAGACTCAGAGGTGAAGCACATCTGCTCAGTCCTCAGTATAAAAAAAAAAGAGGATTAAATTAAATAATCACTCTCACAGTGCCTAACACATGGTAGTTATTTAGCAAGTGCTATTTTTCTTCTGTATTTAAAAGGATTTAATGAGAAAATAGGTGATCCTCTCATTCCAGCTCTACTGTTGATTAGATTTTTTGATGTGGAAGAAATTTAGATAATAGTTCTGGAGTCTCAGTATCTACATGCTGTTAAACTAGGTTAAGAGTATTGGCTGTATCAAATGATAGGCAGCCCCAATAATGGGGTCCAGCCTCAGAGTCAGCCAAGCCTAGCCTCTGTTAACTGGAATGTGCTATTTAGAAAACAATATTTACAATTTTCTACTCTGCCATCTTCCATACAGCATGTCTTAGAGATCTTAAGTTAGTAGGTTAAATAATTAAGTGAGAAATCCATCTAACTTAAATTGTGAGTTTCAGACACAAATCAAGATTGTAGAATATATTTATGTATTAATGCATTAATCATTAATGAATTAAGTAATGCATTATTAAATATTAAGTAATGCATTTATTATTCATTGCCTTAAATTAATGCATTATCCTTCTAAGGCACTAATAAGTGGTTTTCTTTTTTTAATTTTTATTTTTGACATTTTATAATATACTTGGCTTAGTGCAGTGGTGCGCACCTCTAATTCCAGCAGTTCAGGAGGTTGATCCTGGAGGATTGTGAGTCAAAGCCATCCTCAGCAACAGCGAAGCCCTAAGAAGCTAAGTGAGACTCTGTCTCTAAATAAAACCAAAATAGGCCTGGGGATGAGGTTCTGTGATTGAGTGACCCTGAGTACAATCCCTAGTACCAAAATCAAAACAAAGAAACAAAAAATTTGCATTATTTTTCTAAAGCCAAATTGGGTGTTTTTTTTCTCTTTGTTTTTAATATTTTTTTTGCAGACCTGAAAATGGAACTCAGTGCTTCTACCACTGAGCTGCAACCTCAGAAGTTTTCTCCTTACCCTTGACAATTTTTTAAAAATGTTTTTCCATATTAAGAATTCAAGATCATTTTTTAAAAAAGGAATTTAGGATGACTGGTCTGAAGTTTAGTAAAGCACTTGCCTATGGGCAGTGTCAGTATTTGTCATCTATATTCCTGCCACACTCTGCTCAAGATTTTCTTACGACCCTAGTGTTTGGCATGATTGTCACCATCGGCCAGTCCATTATGGATGTGATGATAGGCATGGACAGGGACCCCGTCAAAGATGGGTTCTGGAATCTGCCTTCTGATCACCAATCAGGTGAACCCCCACTCTCACCCCGCTTCCTGAATGACCCTGTTGTCCCTCTTCCTCCTCAGCAGTACTCAGCCAGACCTGTGGCCATGCCAGGCTCAGGGCTAGGCTCAAGGCTAAACATTGGCCTGAGCAGGGTAAGGCCCCGGGTTGGAGGCTGGTCACCGCCCAAAAAGAAATCATTCAAATAAAGACACTGCGCCCATCTACAATGAGAAATATTGAAATCAATAAAGGCCTGCTGTCCACCTGCAAACCCAAAAACAATTAAGAAACAAAAAAAAAATATTGGGGCTGGGGCTCAGTGGCAGAGGTTCACCTGGCATGTACAAGGCCTTGGGCTCGATCCTCAGCACCCCATAAAAATAAAAAAAAAAAGATGTTGTGTCCACCTCCAACTAAAAAATAGATTTAAAAAAAAATAATAGAGAATTGAAAGACCCTGGCTTTGGCTTCTGAATTCTCATGAGGAAGATTGAGAAGGGTCTCTTATTTGGCCCTCATAGCAGAGAGCCCTGTCATTGAAGATGGAAGGAACCAGGGCACTGGGGCCAGTAACACAGAGTTCACTTTTATTAATTAATTTATTTTAATTCTGCAGTTCTTTGTGGCAGGCTTGATCGTCCTGCTTTTGGATGAGTTTCATTATAAAGGGAACGGCCTGGGCTCTGGCTTTTCCCTCTCCATCTCAAGCAAAATTTGTGAAACCATCCTGGGGAAGGCCTTCAACCCCACCACCATCAACACCGACCAAGGTAAGGGCCCTTCCTCCCGTTGGGCACATCTGCAGGAAGTTTTCATGTATGCAGAGTATTCCTCTGGGGGAAAATAACTGTTTCAGAATCATTTCTTCTGAATTTTCAGTGTGCAAATGTTTAAAATTATAGCTGAGTTCAGAAGCTCAAGCCTGTCATCTCAGCAGCTCAGGAGGCCGAGGCAGGAGGATCACAAGCTGGAGGCCAGCCTCAGCAACTTAGTGAGGCCCTGTCTCTAAAGAAAATATAAAAGGAGCTGGGGACAGGGCTCAGGGGTTAAGTGGTCCTGGGTTAAATCCCTAGTACCAAATAATAATAATATTATTATTATAATAATAATAATATATTATTATTATTATTATTATTATTATTATTATAACAATAACAACAACAACACTTACAATCAAAATGATATTTAAACTTTCATGTCTTATAAGAATATTTCAAGAACAGTTAGCATGCCACAGAGTAATCCTGCCTCAAATTTCTTAGCAGGAACCTGCACTGAAGGATAAGGAAGTGTTGATCTTAGTCAATTGTCTTCTGGTGGACATTTCAGTTCTTTCTCAGTCACAGTTAGCATCAAAGTGAATATCCTTGGGCAATCACCTGCACATATTTTAGCAGTTGTTCTTAGCAAATAAGATTCTAAAAATGAAATTTCTACACCAAACCACTTGTTCAGGCAAGATGCAGTTAGTTCGATGATTACAAGTTCAAGGACAGCCTTGGCAAAGAAGTGAGACCCTGTCTCAAAACAGTCATGGGTAGAATGAATGTTCCTGGGTTCAACCCACAGTATTGCCAGTTTGCGGAGGAAGGCACTGGGGATTGAACTCATGGACAGTTAACCCCTGAGCCCCGTCCTCAACCTTCTTTTGTATTTTATTCAGAGACATGGTCTTGCTGAGTTGCTTAGAGCCCCAATTTGGCTGACGTTAGCCTCCAATTTGCAATCCTCCTGCCTTAGCCTCCAGAGCCACTAGGATTGCAGGCATGCACCATGACACCTGGCTTACAAATCTTAATAAAATAAAAATTGAAAAACATGTGAGACTTCTTAGAAGAGGGAAATTGTCTTTTTTTTTTCTTTTCTTTTTCTTTTGGCCTCTGATCCCTGAATCTGTTTTTGCTGGGAATTCTCTCATGGAAAACATTTGTGTGCATTTTTTGTGTTTTTTTGGAATTGACTGTGGAGCTGGTTCTTGGCTTTCAGTGCCATGACATCAAATTGAGGAAACTGCAGATGAGTCCCTGCAGGGTGCCTGAGAGATCCCATGGGAAAGACTAGACCTCAGGTAGGAGTGTCGGCAACACTTACAGAAGAGTAGGCAAAGGTGACACGAGACTCTTCCTAGAATTTCAGAAAATCTAAGGTGAATTGAGGATCTGGGGGCAAAGCAGCTGGGCCCCAGCTGTGGATGTGGCGGTAAAATCTGGGTAGGAGTTAAGGAGTCTGCCAAGACCTCCTGGCTTTGGCCGGGGGCTGCCTTCAAAAAGAGTGGGAGCAGTGGTGACCACAGGGGACCAGTCAGTGAAGGCTTGGGCCGTGGCAGCCAGCCAGAGGATCACTTTGCTCTGGAGCAGGATGGTGAGTGAGGGGACAGTTTTGAAGGAATGATTTGCTGTCCCTTGGAGACAGGCTGAGAAAATGTCTGGCAAGGTGGCAAAGCCATTCAGCCTGAGTCAGCCAGTGTGACATCAGAGTGAGGGCCTTAGGACTTAGGGAGAAATGAAGGCCACAGACAACTGAGACATGGAGGTGGCTGCCTTGGCCACCTCTGGTACCTCGTTGGGGCAGAGATCTTACCTGGGGGGCTTTGAGTGGTGCTGTAAGGAGCCAAAATGGTGGAGCCACGGGGACAGCCCCAGGACAGGCAAGAGGATGGTGGAGCAGGCTCAGGTAGCTTTCAGCTGAAAGGCTTTCCTGTTAGCAGGAGTGCCACCATGGCTCAGCTTGTGACCTGTAAAGTGGGGTGTGGAAGGGCCCCTAGAGTGGAGAGTGCAGTTGGTTCCTCTTCCCTGAGGTTTGGGACAGTCCAGGCTGGGAGGGAGGTGGACAGTACAGATGTCACATGGCTCTTGCCCCCTGTGACACTAGTGCATGAAACAACCCATTTCCTAGAGATCAGAGGGTAGTGATTTGCAAGAAATGACCATGTTAAACATTCAGAAAGCTTCTAAGGCCCACACCCTGGCATTGATCTCACCCACCTTTCATTCCAGACATTTGTCAGTAAGGTGCTGTTAAGTACTAGGCGCTTCTGTGGGTGCTAATAATACAAAGGGATAGAACGAAAGGTGTGTGAGCGTCAGTGTCATCCCAGGGCCCCGGGGTCAGAATAGAGCAGAGAAGGAAGATGGGGTGACTGGGGAAGAGTGATACAGGTCCATCTAGAGAACCTGGCGGGTGCAAAGGCCCTGGGGCAGAGATGAGTTGGTGTGTTTGAGGGTCCACTTAGGGCTCAGCGGAGCATGTGCAGGGAGTTCAGAGAGGTCATTGGTGGCAAGAGGAGCCAGGACAAGTCCCTACTCTCTCCCCCTGAGATTGCTGAACTTCCTCCTTTACAAAATGCTCAAGGTTTCATGTCTCCAGATTCTTTACCATAGGGACATCAGCGTTTGTCCTACACAGCCACAGGCGGCAGGGAGAGGGTCTGTAAGAAGACCACCACGGGTATGCCAGGGGGCCAGGGAAAGCTAGGACAGCGTTTCTGTCACAGATATCCTGTCCATGTGGTCTACAGGACAAATGGCCCATCTGAGTGGCCATGCAGAAGGTGACACGAGTCTTGCTGTGCCAACTCTGGGGTGACAGGAAAATGCAGTCCCAGGGAGAGACTGGGACATCTGAGTCCCCAGCTATTAGCCACTCTGCCCACAGATGCCACGTTTAGTGAAGCACTGATCTGGGCTGCAGGGGCCATGGTGACAGCGTTTTTCACTGTGTTCTTATTCTAAAGTCAGTCTTATGCCATTTCTGAGGTGCTCAGACCTTGGTGCCCTGTGCTGCAGTGTCCCTGGCTGGTCTGTTGCCTTTTCCTCAGGCCAGGCCCCTTTCTGCCTGTTGCTGAGGCTGAGGTAGGAGGATATCAACTTGGAGGCCAGCCTCGGCAACAGCAAGGCCTCAGCAACTCAGTGAGATGCTGTCAGTGAATGAAATACAAATAGGCTGGGAGTGGGGCTCAGTGGCTGAGGGCCCCTGGGTTCCATCCTTGGTGCCAAAAAAATCCAGATTGTGACCCTGTGACTGTTGGTGCCGTGAGTCTCCTGGCTGAGTCTCCTGGCTGATTCTGTTCTCCTGCCTCTGCTTTGGCCAGGAGGAGGCCCAAGACCCAGCGGAGTCCAGCCCTTTGTTCTTCCCTTCACGTTTGTGTCCTCCTCTGCCAACAGGCATGGAATTGGAGGTTGCCATCTTGTACTGTTCCATCTCTGGGCCATGAACACAGACAAAGTCCAAGCCCTTAGAGAGGTTTTCTCGCACCATAATCTCCTCTACCTCAGGAATCTCATTGCCTCCATCTTTGTCTTTGCTGTAATCATCCATTTCCAGGTATGTCCAGCATGAGCACAAGAAGTCTACATTTTTTTTTTAGTTTTTGGTACCAGGAATGGAACCCAGGGACATTGAACTCCTGAGCCCCATCCCCAGCCTTTTTTATATTTTATTTAGAGACAGACTCCCACTGAGTTTCTGAGGCTGGCCTCCAATTTGCAGTCTTCCTGCCTCAGCCTCCTAAGCTGTTGGTGATGACAGGCCTGTTCCATTGTCTCTGGCTTCAGTATAATTGTTTGTTTGTTTTTTATTCTGTTTAGAAATGAATGGCTGTAGAGTGAATTTCAGTATATTTTGAGACCAGTTTTTCTGGTTTCTTTCTGTGTGTGCCCCAAGCAGTGTGGGAGGAGGGAAGGGGCAGATTCTCTCCAGCAATGTCAGAAAGTTAGTATTGAATATTTTAAATAAAAGAAAGGGCAGGAATATTTAAAATAGTTTTCATTATTAGATGCATGTAAAAATTAATAGGTAGTGTCCTGGCCTGATGTGGTGGTACATACCTGTAATCTGAAATATCATAGAGGCTGAGGCCTTGAAGGATCACAACTTCAAGACCACCCTTGGTTACTAAGAGAGACCAGTTCTCAAAATAAAATATTGAAGAATTGTGAATATATATGAATGAAAAAGCACCCCTGGTTTCAATCCCCAGTACCATATAAAACAGTAGTTTCTAAAATTTAGACCCAAATCAGCATCCTCCACTCTATCTGCAACTATGTAAAGTTCTAAAAGGCAATAAATTTAGCCATACATACTACTATTGTCTGATATTGACCATAATCTTCAAATATATACATTGAAGACCCTTCACAATGTATTAGGTGTTCCCATTACTTTTTCCAATAGCAATTAGAGAGCGAAGAAAACCAATTTAGCTTATGGGGCGACTTCTTTCTTTTCAGGACTAATGAATCAAATATTAAAAGGCTTTAGTGTTTAATTGATTATCATTTATGAAATCAGAATGATATTCATTCTGTGATTTCTTGCTTAATCTACATTGGAAACTTTATTTTTTCTGAGTATCAGCATCTGTACACACCACAACACCCCACTCTATTTTTCAATAGTTACAAGTACCTGTGTTCATGCTTCGTCAGTTATTCCCTTTTAAAAATAATTATGTGTTGCATTCTTTGTTTACAGAAAATTTATGAAGGTTAAAAACCAGTAAGCATTTCCACAAATTTGACTTTAAAATAGATTTCATCACAAAACACACACAAGAAGTAAAAATGCTTTCTTTCTCTAATTTATTAGCCTTTCTAACATCCAATATCAGGACATGGTTGCTGCTCATGGAGGGATGATCTTACCATCAAGAACAATCAGTACTACTTTCTTCTATCTCATCAAATGTTACAAAGAGTGCACATTTTACTGTGTTTCATATGCAGAACTTGACTTTCCATTATTTGTTTAGAGGGTTTTTGCTTTCTTTTTTATCACTTTGTTTTTCCTGTATTTTCCAATACTCATTTTTTTGTGTGTGAGGTATGAAATATAGACCACTAGAATTTTCTAACTTTTGCTGTATTCAATCATTTGATTACTTACTAGCTAATATTTCTATTAAAGCATCATTTTAAAGGTAGGACTGAGGTAAGCTAACAAAACTATTTTCAAGTTCTACTGCAGAATCAGCATAACTTTCTTGAGCTCTGTAGTTAGAACCACTATTTCTGTCCACAAACTGTGCTGTTTTTGTTTTATTTTTTTTCTATATTGAGTAACTCTCTTTGAAATGAGGCACAGAAAATTGCTTTTTTAGAATTTTATCATTAATGAAAATCTATTATTATTTATCATTAATTGACAGTCTGCTTCAGTTTAGAATACCAGGTTGAATACGATTTTTTCTTTAAATCTTGTGGTTATTCTGTATGTATCATCTATAATCTATCATTAATGATAAATACTTGGGTTCTATTCTTTCTTTATTGAAGATGACCATAGTTTTTTTCTTTTAAGGATATTCTATTTGGTTAAAGCATAGCTTCTTGAGAAATTCTGTAGATATGTTTAGCATGTTTAAATATTATTTTCTTGAATATAGCATTCAATAAAAATGGAAAATTTCCAGACCAGATTTTCTTTCCAGTATATACATGTAAGAAACTGGATAAAATATGCAAAATAATATCTATGTTTTTCAGACACTAAAAACAGGCATAGCAGGTGAGTGAAACCATAAGCAATAAGTGTAGACTGGTTAGGTGAACTATAACTTTATTTTTAAAATTGTTCTTAATAAGTGTAGTTTGATAAACTGCTGTTAAAAATTATTGGTAAAGGGGAAGTAAGAATAGTTAAAGTATACCAGTGTAAGAAAAACTTGAGGTCTGGCAGCTGAGAGTAGACTGTGGGGAAAAATTCATGTTATAATAGGGAAGAACTCCCCACTTTCTCTTCACCCTGTCACCTACACCTACTTAATCTCACCAGAAACCACCAAGACACTCAGAATAAAAGGTTTCAAGTTCAGTAGTAACACTCTATCCAAATACAAAAAGCAGTTACAATTCAACTGAACACAGAAGCTTGTGTGCAAGTTACGAGGATCTGAGACATTTTATAAAACGTTACGTTAAAGATGATTCTGGTTTTTTTTCTTCTTTTTTGTATGTGTGTGTTTTATTTTGTTCTGAGGGTGTGGCTATTCCTTGGTTACCTGAACTCAACAAAGAAACTGTTATATTTTGATGAAATATCAGGGCTGACCCACATTAAACAAAGAAAAATATTTTCAAAATTTTAAAAAAGCCTAATTACAAAAAAAATATATATATGTGCTGCTTTCTCTCTCCACATTTTGCATTTTAACGTTTTTTTAAGTTTTTATTTTATTTTTTATTTTTAGTTCTGAAAATTAGACAGTAAAACAACTTCTGGGAGAATTTACAACCAATTGCATGAGGGTCTGGGAAGCTGAGAGGCTTGAGCAGGGCTGGGAGGAGCAGACAGGAAGGAGTCTTCCTCTTAGTCACTGGAGGCCAACTATAAATAAAAAGAGACAAAAAATCATTAATTGTTTGTAAGCCAGGAAATGACACAGATTATCAAGTTAGTATGAGTTATGAAAATTTCATATAATCAAGAAAATGGAAAAATCATGAACAGGATTAGGAAAAATAGGTGTAAATTTTATTTTTAGAAGTTTATTTGTGAAACACAAAAATAAAGATGAATTTTATCTTATGACTTTAAATGGAAGGTAGAGAGTTATGCAAGTCATAAAGTACTTCACAAACCTTTCTTCAGTTACAAAAGCATAATAAATTTATAACTTCTACTTATTTTACTCTTTATCATCCTTTGCATTTCACCTAGGGTCACACTTGTAGAGTGTGACCAATAACTAAGCAAATAACTAATCAAGAAGATAATCACAAAGTTACACTTTTCTCAGAAAACCCCAATAAATTTCAGAGCAAAGAATTGATACAACACCTATTCATTCCCTTCTTTGGGAAAAGGTCCCTTTATAAATCATATAGAAGAAGAAATTGGCCATCTTTTAACAAAATGTTACTAGAAATAAATATGAGTTAGCTTCATTTAGAAGTAAAGGGAAATAAAATAGCATCATTGTACAGTATCTTTCAGGGTTAGTCTTGAAAAATGAAAAGTGGAAAAAGCTCTTTCTAAAGAGAAGAATACTTGGCAGCACACTTCATCCTTAAATACACTGTAAAAAATGTTACCTCAGCTAAGAAGGTACATAAACTTATAGGAAGAGATTAAGACTTTTCAAGAGTCTAGAAGGAACTTTTGAAGACTATAAAATTTTGGGGGTACAGTAATCGGGATGGATCTCTGAAAGAGATAATGCAGTGTAAATATCATGAGATTTCATGCTATCAATTACCAAAGCAAATATATCATGGACATTGTACAAGACAACCAAGTTGACAACTTGACTTCGCTAGTTTTATTTATCCAGCCTCTGATGATGCACAGGATGAATGAGGACTGAGTACCATAGTGGTTTCCAGTCACTGCATTTTATCTATCAAATACTTCTTACAAATATCCAGCCAGTTAGGAAGAGAGGTCTATTTCTAGGTTGTTGTGACAGCATCATTTTTTTCATCATTCTCTCATCATAAATTAACAAGTGGACCTCTTTTAATGAAAAAATAATTTTAACCAGAAAAACGCAAACTTTTTTTTTTTTTTTTTTACATTTTGCTTTTAGGGACAATAAATCCTAAGCATGCACCATTAATAAAGTGCCAAGGGATCATGCATAAAAGTGAATGAGACCACAGTTAACAAAAACAAAGATATTATATGGGTCTATGACCATGTTATTCACTGTATTTTCACCTACAAAAAAAATAAATAAAAAGGTACTGGCCTGGTAGAATTTAAGAACAGGTGATGATGTTGCTTATACTTCTTAAATTACATAACATTATATCAGTTTGTGCTACCAAGAGATAGACTACATAGATCCAGGAGCTAGACTGTCACAGTTGAAGATTCTTCATTCTCTATCACTCCCATTAACCCACTTGGCAATTACATTTTCTTACACCATCTTCCGCATCCTCTAGTTTTAGAAATCCTAATTACTTAAGAGGACACTATTCCACCAGGATGTCTAACAAGATTCGAACCAAAATTTAAACTGTACCTGAGGACTCAAAATTCTATGTACTAAAAAAAAAAAAAAAAAAAACAGAAAGCAAGAGGGGAAAGTACAATCCTAGCTAGGTCAATTCACTCTCCTATCAGAAGGACATTGATTCCATGTTGCAATGGAGATAAAAACTCAGATGATTCAATTTGAAAACAGATGATCCAATTCTCTTCTTTTTAGTACTCACTTTCCATACAGGAATTGTAAAAAGACCAGTGAAGTAGTTGTGTCTTGAGAAAATCATGGTGAGGAGGCTCAAATGATTTGGGCATATGTATGAGTTTCACTCAATCAGCTAAGTTGTAGAGACCAAAAAAAGTCCATTTAGGGGATCTAAAAAGAAGAGCAGAAAAAACACAAGATGACATTAATTTGACATTCAGTCTACACAGCTGTCAAAACTGTAATTAATTGCCCTGTTTTCCTTTTTATAAGTTTTTTTTTTCTTTCAGGAACAGACTCTCACCAGTACCATAAACTAAGTACAGAACTTTGACTGAAAAGCGAATTTTTGTGGTGTCACTATAGGGAACTGTGCTTTATGGCACCATAAGGACAGAAGGATTCATTTCCCAGACAATTGCTGAAAGTGGTCTTTTCAAAATATTTTCATCAGTAGAAGAGAGTTTTTCTGGCTATGACCATTCAAGGCTTCCAACACTCAAGACTGTTTGAGACTCATGTAAATCACACTCTATGTCTCAAGTAGGACCAAATATGAGAGTGCAAGACAACTCCAAAATTTCACTTGGAGTAAGCAGAAGCCTCCTTTGAGATAAGACTGCAAACCCAGATTCTTCCCTTTATTTCCATTGTGCTGATCTGAAGCACCCTACCTTATAGACTTCCAAGATGCCTAGTCATGGTCTTAATCTCCCTCCTTGGGAGCCCTAATTAGAACTCAAATGCATCCTTAATCTGATTCCATACTTTCAGTTTTCCAGAAGTTCTTTGAAGTCTTTTGTCACTGGAGATCACCTCCTCTTTTCATTGTGAATGTTTATCTCATTATGCTTCTATTTTACTGTTACTTTAATTTATTGTGGGTAAAATAGAATTGTATATTTGAAGATCCACGTCTCTAAGTAAAATAGTTAGCTCAGTTTATGGGTTTATAATACACAGTCAAAAATGTTCAATACATTTTAATATGAATTTAGATCCATGATTAGAATTGGAGGAAATAAAATAGGCTTTATAAGGATGTAATTCTGCACTACAAAATTATCATTTTGTTTCAAAAAGGATTAGAATTTTGGAAGATAACATGACACCAAAAAAAAGAATCACTAATTTTTATATATAGTTGTGCTTGAAAGAGAATAAAAACGTCACCATAAATTGATAATATAATATAAAAAAAGCTTTATAACCATGTTCTGTTTTTTTTTGACAAAACATATTTGAAGCAAAAATACCAAATCCATTAATCTTTTCCAAATACAATACAGTGAATAGCATTTCTACAGAAAACATATAATTATAATGATATTGTGTAAATTTTCTAGACATAGATGTCGAAGCTAAAAACACTAATATTCTTTCTCAAGGAACATTTAATTTGAAGCATAGTTCCATAAATCTGCAAATATAATTAAATTTTATTTATTATACACAGATCAGTACATCAAAAATGACCAAATACCTGGAAATAATTCCTTTGATATTTCTATTTCCTAGACAATAAAGCCAGCTTTAATATAGTATATCTTCTACCTTTTCAGTGACACATAATTTTTAAATTTTAAATAAACTTCTCCTTTAGGCTCAAAAATCACCATATAACTATGGTACTAATACTATTACTGATGGAAATTAGAAGAAAAATTCTTAGTACTTTTAAGAGAGTTGTTTGAAATGAAACACTAGATCAACACATGATCCTTCAAACAAATTATGATAATGCATGCACAGCAATAAATTTCAAATAAAGAAGGTATAGACATTTATTAGCTACAGGACTTTGAAACCTCATGCTTTGGACCCAAAAGACAATTATTTTGCTTTGTCATTACAGCACTTTTCATAAGTGTGTGGGGAGTTTTAGGCCCATGTTTTTGTTTTGTGATCTCACATGCTTCATTTATTCAGATGTATTAATGTAATATATGCTTATATGAGTAGTTTGAAATTATATGCCTCTTTCTAATTATAGAATTGTCTAGAAATTCTTGTTCTTCACAGTTTCTAAATTAGAGAGCAATTACCATGAAAGCTAGAAAATGCACAGTGGCTTAAAGAACTCTTCATCCAATAGTTTAGCCTTAAATTTTTCACATAGTTGATGGTCAATAAATTTATATGGTTCATAAAGTTAACATCTGTTTAATCTTAAAGTAAAGAAATAAAAAGCCAGAGAGTGCTTCTTCACAGATGCCAAGCTTTCATTACTGGGAAACCCATGGATTCCTAAAGGGCAGTCTGTCTCTCTGATTGATGTAGTTATGTAAAATTCAAGTCCTGCTTTTCTTCCCCACAACTTTGGCTTTTCTGTGTCATCTTGTTCTTTGTGTTTCAGTGACCAGAGAAGGAGACAGGTTCACAATTACTTGTTCATGTAAAGAATCAAGCAAACAAGTAAAAAAACAACTAAAAAATAACCTGAGTTTGTGAAAACATCAGAAATTGAAATACAGTGACAGGGTAGGATGAGATTCCACTGACCTAAATGTTCCTTTAAGAAAAGTTTGAGTCAGACAGTTCCATTGCAATAGAAATTGGAAAAGACATATGTGTGTATATAGGCACATATATATACACATAAAACTAATACATAAAGAACTAATCAACACCAATATTCCTCCTCTAAACTTGGAAATTATATTTCTGTGTATTTTTAATCCAGGATTAGGAAATTACTAGTATGTTCATTTGATTTTCAAAAATTTTCAGTGTGCTTCCAAACACTTTTATTATGATCCTCTAATTTGACATTTCCTAACTGAGAGAGTACAGGGTCAGGAAATTTTTAATTCTTTGAGTTTAATTGGATCCAAAGATTTTATAAGAAATATATGTAGTTTATGGCATTGTGATATTGCCCTCTATGAAATGAAGTTTTGAACATAGAATCTCATTTTCTTCTAAAAGCTTAAAAACTTATAATTACTCAAATTATAGAAATCACATCAATAGTAGTTCTATTTTATTTATTAATATTAAGGAAGCAAGTTTATAAATAAAAATGCTAAATTACAGATGGCGATATGGCTCAGTGGTGTGAGCCTAGCATGTGTGAGGTCCTGGGTTCAATCCTCAGATCCACATGTAAATAAAATAAATGTTTATAAAATATCAAGTTAAAACTCATGTCTTCTTTTATAATATGTATACAAATAAGTAATGTTTAAAATCTCTAGATGACATTCTATATGTAAGTTGTATCAGTAGAACTCATTAAACTTAGAACAAATGAGAAACTAAAATTAATCATCACTCCCTATTTAAAAAATGACTCATTTTAGGAGGATATGAATTAAAGAAGCAAACATTGTTAGAAGAAAATATCCTCAATGTATCATACGGAAAAAAGTTTTCTGGGCTGTGTTGAACTGTTGGAGCTGAAGTCTCTCTTTTTCATCTACAAGAAACCTCAGCAATATGCTAAAATTCCCTTCTTCCACAGCCTTTCCATGACCCAACTGCACACTACTTCTGAATCTAAGAATGCAGAGGCAATTACCCAGATGGATGAGGCCAGGAAGAATGTGGTGCAGGTAATAGCCTCAAGAGTTGCATGTTTTAAGGAAAGACATCTTTAAGTTCTTTCTCTGCAGGCCTATAATTTTAATGTCTATAGAAAGATGACAAACATCCCCCTGGAAAACACAGAACTGTGGCTTTCCCACTGTAACATGTCAGCTGTCTCTTAATTTTACTTTCTGTTTTGGTTGATAACAGCAATCCTGGGATAGCTGGTCTCCAAACATTTTTCTGGACATATTTGGAAAGGCATCTCAATTGTAATCATGTACCAATCACAGTTGCTATAGTTCTGATTGTATGATAACATTAGTTCAGACCCATTAAACAACTTACAATGCCTCAACTTTGAGGTGAGGGATTTCTGTATCCTCCAATGGTTCCACTATGGCTCTGAGGATCCTCTCTCTATCATGTGTGATAGGCTCCTCTTCCCTTGCTTGTTCCAACATGAAGCACCTGATTTCTGGGTAGTGTTGTTTATGTATGCCACCATGTTCAAACTGGCATTTTTGTGATTCAGGGTCTGTGTAAAATATTAAAATTAATGTAAAATTTTAAAAGAAGAAGATGAGCTGAAGGCCACAGGCTGAGGAGATCACAGGAAGATTGAACATTGAGCTGAGTCAGAGCCCATGGTGGAAGCCCAAACTAAGGAAGCTGTGATGAGCCCTCATACTCACTAATGGAGGTACCTGCCCTTTCTCTGAGAGAAACCATGTAATATTAGCTTGGGCTTTTCTGTACTATATATAAAGTTATATATACTGTAAAAAAATAAAAAGGAGGCTTATGATGGAGAATCAAAAGAAAGTGCAATCAGTTTAAGCAGGTCACTGACATTCCAAGTGTTGAAATCAGAGAATACTGCTTTATCACAACCATTGTCAATATGTAAAGGGATAATAAAATTATAAAAACTAAAAAAAGTGTATTTCAGAGAGATTTGGAAACTTGAGCTAAGTGGTAATAAAATAAAACTGTAACCTATACAGGTAATATTCCTCATGATTGATTTTGTGATAGTTTGAAAGATGCATTAAAAAATATAAGAAGTGCCAAAGCACAAGACCTCCAAAGCTATGTGCAAGAGAAATATAAAATAGGAGAAGGGCATAAATAGTTGAACAAGCATATGTTGGATAAGGCAAGGCTCATTTGGGGAGGAGGAAGCCCTGGACTTCATGTGCCCTGGAAAAGTTTATCCTCTAGACTAGTACCCACCCTGGCCCAGCCACACCTCTGCCTTTTCTAAAGTTGGTTGTGCCCTATTTCTTTGCATGTCGCCCATTGATCACCAAGGTACCATCTGGAATTGTCTCCTATATGCACACTTATTGTCTAGGAGAATTGGAGTATTGTGGGGTGAGTTTTGGCAGAGGGTTTGGCTTGTGTTCCACCTCCAGCTTTGTGGAGTCTTCTTTTGTTTGGAGCCAGAGAGAGCTCTTTGGAGAGCTACAGAAGTACATACACATACCCTGGTTTTCCTGTGGACTTGACACACAACATTGCGCAGGTGAATCCAATCTCTTTGTCTGTGCTTCCCTGATTTTTAATAGAAAATTGATTCCATTCCTAATTGTGAGCATTAGAGTCAATTATCCTGATACCTGGACTTTAGCTCCAATCAGTGAAACAAAAATCTCTGGGGAGTACTCTCAAGCATTGGATTTATTAAGCTTTCAGGGAGGTTCCTAGATGTTATGATTAGTATAAAATAAATGTTAATGGACCAAGGTCTTGAGTACATATCGTATATTTGTATTCTGGCTTTTATATATTTTTAAGGCTTGAATAGATTTCTTTTCCTTTGGTACTTGGGATTGAACTCAGGGGCTCATAACCACTGAGTCACATCCCCAGTCCTATTTTGTATTTTATTTACAGACAGTGTCTCACTGAGTTGCATAGCACCTCAGTTTTGCTGGGGTTGGCTTTGAACTCACAATCTTTCTGCCTCAGCCTCCTAATCTGCTGGTATTACAGACATGTGCCACCTCACTCAGCCTGAATAGATCTTTAATTTCTCCCAACTTTTATTTATTTATGTTAAAAATGGAGATGATGCCACTTGCTTCTCAAGACTGTGATGAGAATTAAATGAAGTCATAAATAGTTGGCACTTGTTGCCTAGTGAGTGCTCCATAAGCCAGGGGGATGACAGACCTTTGTATTTTTACAAAGACAAAAAGTGGTCACCCAGCTTTTTGTCTGTTGGCAAAGCCTTGAACAACTTAGCAGAAACCTATTTCAAAAAAAATACATAAAAGGAGTGGTGAAGAAATGTTGCTCAATTGTGAAGCATGCTGAATTTCAGTCACAGGTGCCAAAAATGTCATTTATATTAGGACATTATATTAATTTATTAGTATATTCATTTGTAACATATACATGTATGGGCATAAGATCATTGATCAATCTCATTTCTCAGTTCCTGAATCATCTCTCTTATCCTCTCTTCCATCAATCTAAACTCAACTATTCTCTCTCCAATTTTTTCGAGATCCACTTCTTTTTTCACTCCATTTTTCTTTTCACCTTTCACATATCAGAGAATGCACTTGAAAATTGACTTTCTGCATCTGATTTATTTAATTTAATTTGATGTGCTCCAGGTTCCTCCATCTTCCACAAATGATGTAATTCCTCTCTTGTTTATGACTGAGTGGAATGAGTAAACTTGTGAAAAGATGTGTAGATGCTATTTTTTGGGTATGTCACCTGCCAGCACACAGAACCTTGAGTTTCCAAGCTCAGCCTGCCATTGTGTGAGCCAGGGAATGAAGATGCAGGAATAATGAGGTCTCACGTGAACCATTTGAGGTCTTCCTATCTGTGGCTCTTAATGCTTGTACATGCACCAAACAGCCTGGTAACTTCCAGAGTGTCCTTTATTGTCTGCATTGATGACTAACCTGTTTCAGGGGTCTGTTTTCAGTACAGTTTTGTTCTCAAGAGAAGGGAATCAATGTGAAGGTAAAATCTCCTGATTCTCCAGGTGTCAGATATAGGATATGGTTCCTTCCCACAATTCTTTCCCTTTTGTCCATTCATGAAACTGCTTCTACCAGGTTTACATTAGTCCTCTATTAATGTGGCACCTTTGTATTCATTTTGGCCCTGAGCTCTGGTTGGGACAGAGAATCTAGAGTCAGAGCAGACCTGGTCCCACTGGCCAGGTGAAGTTAATTATAATTATTATTTTTTTCACTTTTCAGGGATTCATGTCCCCAAGTTGTGAAATGAGATTGACAGCTAGTAGTGGTAACATTTAATGACATCAGGAGCCCTTGATGACCATGCACTGGACTATTGTTTTTGAGACTTTTATCCCTGCCCTCTTCACTGGCAATAAGAACTCCATGAGCAGAAGCCATGTTTACACTCATGTTGCAGGACAAAGATGCTCAGCTGTGTCAAGTTAACTTGATTTAGGTCACACAGCTAGCAAATGGCAGCTTCATTGTAGCTGTGGGAACAGAGGGGAAGAAATGCACAAATGATCATGCTAAAGCATTGGCACATAATGATCAGGTTATAGAGCAGTAAAAGGAGGTACAGTGCAATGGAAGGCCTGGCTCTAACCACGGTATAGGCAAGGACTGAGGAGGAGAGAGCAGAGTCCAGAGTACAGGGTAGAAGCAGGCTTCACTCCAACCATAAAGAGGTAGCTCAGAGAGTAACACCACAGGAGGCCTGGGCCTGCCTTGCAGGGTTGGGGCCAAGTGGATGGTTTTCAAATTTGACATGCAGAAAAGCAGAATATGAGGATTGGGCTTGACAGAAAGCCCCAAACTCCTTTCTGTTGTATGTGCATGTACATAGGCACATACAGAGAGAGAGATGCCCAGAGAGTTGATAACCTGTGTAAAAATCAGAGAACTGTTCATAATGGAGGAACAATTGAAAAGACAATATCATCATTTGAAATATACTTTAGTCAGATTGGACTGCTCTAAGGGAGTTCTAGAAACGACATACTTTACAAGCAAAAACAAATTTTATTTGTGGATTTCCGAAAGCTCAGATTTCTAAGATCAACTTTCCAACAGATTTATTGACTATTGAGATCCTGCTTTTTTATAAAAAGCTGTAATATGAATGTTTGTGTCCCTTTGAGTATCTTGGTTGAACTTCTCTCCATTAAGGTGATGGTATTAGAAGGTGAGTCTTTGGAGAGGTGTTGAGTTTCTGAGGCTGAAGACCTCATCAGTGGAATTAATGCTCTAATGAACAGGTGATACAGGCTAGCTGGCTTCTTCCACCACATTATGACACAGCCAGGAGCTTCTACCCATTATAAATTTTCTCAACAAGCATTGATTAGCCTTGTGCCTTGATCTTATACAATGTGAAAAATGAGTGTCTGTGGCTTATGAACCACCCAGTCTACCATAAATTATTATAGCAGCTTGATGAGAGTAACGAAGTGCACCATGTGTGTCCTCACAGGATAAATTGAGAAGTTTCTTTGCAGCTCTCTTTTAATAAAGGACATTAATCCCATTCCATAGCTCTACCCACATGACTGAATAACCTTCAAGACCCAACCTTTTTCTGCCTAGGCTTATGATAAACTACCACAATATTACAATACATATTCACACAGGGTCTAGGACTGGTCATTTTGCCCCAAGTGTGTATAGCCAAGCTTCTGAAATCTGGACCTGGAAGTAACTGTCAAGTCCTCTATGTGTTCCTGGCAATAAACTTTCAAAGAATTCTTCAGTGCATATTAATAGTCGTATCTGTGTATTCACCAGGCTGCATACTCAAGATAAGAAGTGGCCCCTTCCATTGTAAACTCCAGTCTAATGGAGAAAGCATAAAACCCATGTTGTCCCTTGCTGCACTGACACTAAATATTGCATATGAATCCTTGGATCCTTTATGGCTAATTACTGATCAGTAAATATTACATTGCAACAAGCATGTGGTAAAAAATTTAGGTAAAATATTGTTCACATTGGAGAAAAAGATCCTGGAAATCAGGCAAGCTTTGGAAACTAATTAGGGGCTGGGGATCTGGCTCAAGTGGTATCATGTTCATCTGGCAAGCGCGGGACACTGGGTTCTATCCTCAGAACCACGTAAAAATAAAATAAAGATGTTGTGTCCCCTGAAAACAATATATATATATATATATTTTTTCAAAGTTCTCTCTCTCTCTCTCTCTCTCTTTCTCTCTCTCTCTCTCTCTCTCTCTCTCTTAAAAAAAAGAAAAACAAAAAGATATTAGTCACCGAATAGTGTGGTTCATGATTGGGTTGTCAGACTCTTACCTGTTGGGCTTGATTTTTGTTATTGATTTAATTCTATGTTTTCAACATGGTTGTTGTTATGTGGTTCAAATATTAAAGACTCAACTCTATTCCATCCCCACTAACCTTTTCCCATTGCCCTTCATGAACATCTGTTTTAATTGTTTTTAGTATATATTCTTACTGTTTCTTGTTCTGGTAGGAGTCAATAACAATAATAAGTTATTAGGTAAATTTCTTTCTTACACAAATGGGAGTGCTCCTGTATATCCTGTCTGCCCCTTATTTATTACTCAATGAAACAACCTGGAAAACACCCCATATATGCAAAAATCTTACCTTTCCATGGTGTAGATAGACCAAAGTTGGAACTAAACAAATGATGGACATTTGGGCTATTCCTGAGCTTTATGTATTAACAATATTTCTGTATTGAATAGCTCTGGGAATCTATTTTATATTCTTGCAAATGTACATTGAATGTTCAGTCCTGCAAGAAATATTGCTTTATCAATAGCTACTTTTTATAATTTCAAGTAATAAAGCCCAATTCTTTGGAAGGTTAGAACATTTTTTTTTCTGCCAGAAAGTATACAAGTTCAGGCTTTCTGTAGATGCCCCAGTAGACAGAGGCCACATTTTGGATATTCTTTGCACTATTATAGAATGCTGGTAATGCCTTCTTTTTCTGTGGGAACCATTTTCTCTTTCTGTAATTTATTTTTCTTTTTACATATGATTGATACCATGTCATGGTTACAGAAGAAAACATCAGTGTCCTACCCTTAATAAATGCATGGCTTGGTGAGAGTCCAATGCTGAAACCAATAGTTTCTTCCCAGTACAATGATCACCAAGGACAGAATGCATTTTGGTAGTTTGTGTCTCCCAAAAAATTGATCTTTGTAATCTAAGTCCTTATACCTATGGGCTGAGAGATTTAAATATTGTTTATTTATATTAATCTTCACGTTTTAATAGTGATAACATCATTTATTTTTTAGTTAGAGGTTTATCTATTTATTGAATTTTAGAAAGACCTGAGGACATGAACCCTATAAAAGAATTCCTGGAACATCCCAAATATTTAAAATAAATGCCTTAGAAAGTAATGCATCTGTATAATTATTCAGCATACAGTAATAAATATAAGATCACATCAGGTCACATACATGCAGAATACCCAAAAGAAACAAGGAACCACAGGCTCTGATGTGAGAATATATGGTTGAACGTTGCCAAGCAAGAGCTTCTGGGGCTGAGGTGTATGTCATAGAGAACACTCAGGAGGCAGATGGTAAAAATGGAGAAGCGCCCTCTCCAAACCTGTGAAAGTAGATTATTAATTTATATTTGATGTCATCTCCAAAATTCTGAGACAAAAACATCTGTAACTATAAACCCCATAATTATCAGCATCCCTAGATATGTTACAGCCAAGATACCAATGGTAAAGTTCTTGGGTTAGAACTTGTGCTAGAAAAGGCAAGTGAAGTTGCAGAAGAAAATTATGGTGTTAGCTGAGATCTCAAGATGAACTTCAGAGGAAGTGTTTCTTATACTAATAAAATAATATATTTTGTTGATCTTTATTTTCAAATTCCATATTAATAGTATATATCTTAAGAGAAAATGAAGCGGAAGCCCTTATTTCAAATTGTGTCATCTTTATCAATCTCAGCCTATCCTATTACTAGGGATATATGTGGATTCACCCAACACACATTTTTCCCACTTCAATTATCAACTCTCTCTAATATTCTCCAGGTGCCATTCGAATATTATTACCAAATCATGTCTGGATTGTGTAATAGTAGCTGTGCTCCCACTGTACATAGCCTTTCTTATAGATTCAGAATTACCATATATTCTCAAAATATTTCTTGATATTATCTTCTTTTGAGATTTTCTGAGGTAGAGTGTTAAGTTGATCTCATCTTTCTCTTCTTGATTAAGCAGTAGGAATATATTGAAAACTCTACAATTTTCAATGAATTGAAATGGAATGATTGTACAAAAGTAAAGAATAGCTACCTTCTCAAAAAATGAATCTCAATGTAGTAGGTGTGCACATAGATGTATTTTTTAGATCTATCTTTTGACCATTTATTATCAGACTTAATGCCTTTAATATATCATCTAAGATGGCACTGAGAAGCATATCCTCTAAGATGATTTTTAAATTTGTATTTGTAGTCTTTTATTGAGTCAAGTGTTATGTTGGTGCTAAATCTGATCATCTTGTATTACATATATGGAGTCTTATTACATATATTCTAGAGCTATTGTGTATGAAAGAAGAACAAGGATCAAATATGGATGTGTTTCTGAAATAAAAAGTACTCAGTAGAAATGCTGGCCATTATCTTTTAATTATGTACTTCATCATCTATGTGATTTAATAGATTTAAAACTTTTCTTTTCATAATGGCTACATATGTTGTGGATTCAAATTATTTTCATGATATTGAAATTTTCTAGCAATATGTTTAGAAAGCTCTTTGACAGTATTTAAGGCCTGTCTTTGAATCCCCAATGTAGCTATCCACCTTGCATATATGCTATTATCAGGACCAGAAAAACTATCTTAAGTGACCAAAGTCCAGCTATTGAATATCAGTAGAAATATATTATTATTGTTTTCTCCTTAGTCATCTGGAATAAAGGTGTAATTAAAGTCACAGTTCAGATAGACTCAAAGTCATTCAATTGTAAGGTTTCTAAATTAAAGGACAAGAGTTTGACCCAAGCCTACAAGACAAACTTCCATAAGAGTCCCAATATTCATCTGCTTGAAGTAAGCGATGCATTTCTCCAGTAAAGAAACCATGCATAAAATTGATACAAAAAAAATGATGTTAATCTGATGGAATATTTTTTTTTATACAAGGCATGTTGGATTTTAAGTCAAGTACCTGAAATAGTAGGTATGTATTTTAGCTTTTTTCCAGCCACATATTAAAAAATACCAGTCATCAGGGCTAAGATTGTGGTTCAGTGGTAGAATGCTTGCCTAGCACATGTGATGAACTGTTTTCAATCCTCAACACCACATAAAAATAAAATAATAAAATAAAGTGTAAACAAGTTTTGAAAATTAATAACAGTCATGAGAAATCCATGTAAATAAGTCTAAATCATTCCATGACTCTTTAGACCTTGCAGATCTAAAAGACATGACAGTAAGGGAAACCAAAACAGTGAAACATTCATGAACATAGGATACCATTTAAAAATCTGAGGTAATGTAGATATTTGGCTAAAACATCAAAGAATTTACTTCTATTTATTTTTATTTTTACCTGGAATCTACTCTTTGTACTTGGATATGAGACCCATTATTATAACTCAGCATGTGTACATAGTGTGTAATTATCAGATCAGGGTAATTTTCATCTCATTAAAATTATTATTCTGTGTTTGAAACTTTTTAAGTTCTGGCTATTTTGATTTATTTAAGTAGTTATTATATAATGTAATCACCTTATTGTCCTCTAAAACCTAAGAGTTACTTTCTGGACTTAATTTTTTTTTGCACTCCCTACACACAATCAGTCAGTTTCTCATTCTTATCATAAATCCGGGAAGTGTTTCTGTTCTCAGTTTCTGTGTGATTTACTTTTCAGCTTCAACACATAAATGCCACATGCAGTATTTGTGGAAAAATAAATGCCACTACTAGGAAAAATAAAATATTATTCTCAATTAATAATTATGGATATTAGCATAAACCTCTGTATTCACTCATTCAGTGTTTAGAACTTGTCTACAATAATAAATATGGAAAAAAGAATAAAATATATAAATCAAATGTCCATATGTGTTTAACATTTTATGGGTCATATTTGGTCACTGGGAACAAGTGTTGTGACATCTATTTTTATAAAAATGACATATTCTAATTCTTATAACTTTATTTATAATAAGTGAATATTTTATAAGTATGTTTTTATATTGTAAGTTTCAATAGATCAATATTACCATTGAATAAATAACTTTAAAAATTGTATAAGAGTTGGCTCAGTGGTGCAGGCCTGACATCCCAGTGGAAAAAATATTTTAAGAAAAAAATATTTTAAAAAATGGGGATGTATCTCAGTGTGTAACCACCAAAATGCACTCACGCTCTACCCCTTCTCCACCTGAGATGCCCATCACAACACATGAAAGAACAGTATCTCATTCTGCCACCTACCCAGCAGTTCTCCTTTCACAGCCCATCCGAACCCATTCCTCACTTGATGCCCATCTTTTTATGCCGCCCTGTGAGTATGCATTGGGCCTGCACTAAGGCACACCAGCACAACTGGTGGCTAAGGTCCAGGTGGCAGGTATCCCTCATTCATTCCACTGGGACCTTATATTTTTTTAAAATGGGTTGCCAATAATTCAAAATGACAAGTTTATGGCTGAAATTACAGCTCAGTAGTAAACAAATTTCACATGTGCCTGTCTCTGTGTTCCAACTCCAGCACCTAAAAAAACACAGGCAGGCCTAATGGCACATGCCTATAATCCCAGTGACTATAGAGGCTGAGGCAGGAGGCTCACAAGTCTAAGGACAGTTTCAGCAATCTAGTAAAGCCCTAAAAATCTGTCTCTAAAATTTAAAAAGGTTTAGGGATGGTTATTCAGTGATTAAGCAATCATAGATTCAGTCCCCACAACCAAATACAAAAACAAACCCAAAGTAAAAGTGAAAAACAACTGTATTCCCCAATATCCTTTGCAGGTAGGGGTCTCTGTGATTTTGTGCTGGCCAATGAGATAACATTGGAAGCAACTGGGACTCTAGCTCTTTGTTTTATTTTTCCTTTTTCTTTTTCCCCTGATTGCTGTATTAAATGGATGGCACAATGAAAAACAGGAAGGACCCTGGGGCATGATGGAATAGCTGGATAGCCATAGCAGCCCAGACTACCAATCACTGGGCTTTTTGATTTTCAAGTAAAAGGAAATATTTTTCAGTATTTGATTGGTTTACCTTTCTAGTAT
The DNA here is from genome assembly GCF_048772815.1 of Callospermophilus lateralis. Taxonomy (NCBI): domain Eukaryota; kingdom Metazoa; phylum Chordata; class Mammalia; order Rodentia; family Sciuridae; genus Callospermophilus; species Callospermophilus lateralis. Next base: position 399,785 of record NW_027514876.1, read on the forward strand.
TGGAAGGACAGATGCATTGATTTTCCTCCTTGTTCTACTTTCTGTTCATTGTCTTCAGGTTCAGGAACAATGTAGGTCAAGAAAACCAGCCATCTTTGTCACCAATTGTTTTTCAGGTCTCTGAGGATGGAAGGAAAGTACAACACAGAACCTCTATAGTACCTAATATGAGCCATTGGGACAGAGTTAGGCCTGAGTCATCTCCAGGGTCCCTCATCTGCTGCAGAATGTTCACAGAGAGTGAGTATCTTTTCTCTTGATACCAACACTCAAGTCCAAAATCTCCCATGGTTCTCCTGAGAACTATTCCACAACAGGCTGACATTGGTCCCAATCTCCATTTCTGCACTGATGGGCCATTGGGAAATTGAGTTTAAGCAAGCTTTACTGTCCCCAATTTACAAGTGTATCTTCTCAAAAAAAAAAAAAAACTTGAAACTAAATGAGCACTGAAGGAAGAAGTCAGGTTCCAAGGACTGAAGAAGAACCGTGCTACCAGAGAAACCTAGGATTTGAAAAAAAATTCCAATTTAAGTGAGGTGGCAGTTAAATTATAGACCTTGACATAAAGCAATAGCCTTACAGCAAAAGGTCACGTGTGGGTATGGAAGAATGTATGAAAGACTGACTTTTCACAGCCTCCACAACAGGTAAACATGAATGCTAAATTTGTAACACATAACATAAGAAAAAAGGAACCACATTTTTTTTCGTACTTGCCTATTTTTCTTTCTTTATTCTTTTTTTCTTTTTCTTATTTTTTTTTTCTTTTTTCCTTTTTCTTTCTTTATTTCTTTCTTTTTTTGTACAAGGGTTTCAAACTAGGGGAACATAACGACTGAGCCTCATCCTCAGATTTTTTTAATGTTATTTTTTAACTTTTGAGAAACATTGTTAATCACAATATTGAGGTATTCTTATATCAAACAAGCCATACTACAAAGGTTCCAGAGCTAGAGAGAAAATCCTGCAATCCCAGAGTGTTAAATATGTCTGTGGAAGATGAGCCACATCGACACAATGTAGAAGATCAAATGGGTGGAGTGGGCATGGCTCTGCAGAACAGTGCAGGTAAGAGGCCAGATGCTGGGTGGAGCCTATGAAAAAAAAGTGGAGAGGACATAGTGGGGCTTAGTTGTTTGGCAGGGCTGGTGAGGCAGAGTCAGGCTGAGTGAGTGGATCCCAACCCATAAGAACAGTGGAAGGGGAGAAGACAGGGGAAGCACGTTAGAAGCAGCATCCCACCCTGGACCCTTTAGGTGAGCACAGATTAGGAACCAGGAGATGCAGTGATGAAGGAGCAGAGGGCATGGTGGGTGCATGCACAGGAAGCAAAGAGAGTCAGGAGAGGCATCCAGTAATTCTGTCAGAGTCACTGTTGACCCAGTGGGGAAGAAGGGTCTTAGGGCTCTGAGATAGATATGTGACCTCAGGGTCTGCTCCACAAGGGGCCTCAGTTTACCCTCTTACACACTGAAGCAATGGAGGGAGGCTGAAGATGCCACAGCACAGCCTTTTTTGTTCCTCCCTCTCATGGGATGCAGTGCACTTTCCATTAATTTTTTTCTGTTCTTCAAGGTCCAGGACAGTACCTAAATCTGTTCTCTAGACAACGATATTTGTAATAAACTCTTCAAAACCTTTTGGCAAGAATATCCGGGGAGAGCACTGTTTGGCTCACAGGAGCAAATAGGCAACTGCAGAATATGAGCCACCGGGACCAGACACTGATTTATAGAGAAAGATACTTTCCAAGAACCTCTCATGTTATCCTGACTCGGTGCCAAAAAATTATCCCCAGGTCCTACCATGAAATCCTGAACTGAGGTCCCAAACTGGTAACCAGAGAAGAGCACCTAGCTCCAGGTTATTGTTGGTTGGTTGTTCAGGTTTAAAATTTGCTTGGGGTCTGGGGCTGTGGCTCCGCGGTAGAGCGATCGCCTAGCACGTACAAGGCTCTGGGATTGATCTTCAGCACCACATTAAAAATAAATAAATAAATAAATAAATAAATAAGATAAAGGTATTGTGTCCAACTACCACTAAAAAATAAATATTTAAAAAATTTGCTTGGAATTTTAACGCAATTCTTTTTTTATATTTATTTTTTAGTTTTAGGTGGACACAATATCTTTATTTTATATTTATGTGGTGCTGAGGATCGAACCCAGTGCCTCACACATACTAGGTGAGCCCTCTACCACTCAGCCATGACGCCAGCCCTAGAACGTAATTCTTAAGATTCAGGAAAGTTTGCACAAAAACTCAGCTTTCTAACTGTCCTTCAAAGTCACCAGGAGATCTGGCAGCCCCAGACTGAGTTCTTACACAGCAAGGATTGCTGGCACTGTCCTGCCAGTTTCCATGACTCCGGAGTGCAGCCGAGTCCTCTTTGCCCCTTTTGTGTCTGGCCCTGGAGGCCTTGAGTGTTGCTAACACACTAAGGGTTAGATGAGCTGGGGCAGCAGGCAGGAGTCAGCATGGAACTTCTGGTCCAGCCCTGCTTCCTGCTTGCTGTGTGACTTTGCTCCAGTTTCACCACCTCTCTGTGCTTCAGTTTCCCTATCTGTCTGGAGGCCAATAGACTACATCAGTGGTTTCCCACTTTAAGCCAAGGCAAGGCTGAGAGGTGGGCTGCCTTGTCTCCCTTCTCTCCTTTCTGAATTAGGCCTGGTCATCAGATTTTGCTTAGGTGACTCCCTGTTTATCCAGGGTTGGAAAACTCCCAGGTAACTACTTGTGTTAACCCCATACCCAGGGCCTTGAGGTGTATTACAACAGAAAAGAGACAATACCTTTTTTATTTTTATTTCTTTGGTGGTAGTGGGGATTGAACACAGGGTGCTTTACTGCTGAATTCTATCCACAGCCTCCACCTCCTTTATTTTTGAGACAAGGTCTTCTAAGTTGCTGAGGCTGGCCTCAACCTGGTGATCTTCCTGCCTCAGTTTCCTGAGCTGCTGGGATTACAGGCATACGCCAAGGCTTCTGGAACCATAATGTGTTTATAGATAGGAATGATGGAATTTGATGAGCAGCATTATTCTCCTACAAAGAGAGGCTCTCTTCCCCTGTTTTACAGATGAAGAAAGTGAAGTTTTGAGAGGCTGAGTAACTAGCCAGAGGTCACACAGCTACAAGTGGCCAAGAGCCCATGTTTGTGTCATTGCAGACAGTGAGGCCCTAACTACTTTTTCTGTCCCTTAGGTGGCTTGGGAGGAGGTGGGTGTAGAGAGGTGTCCTGCAGCAATGGGGAGGCCAGTGCCCTGGGAAACCCTGCCACCTCTTGCACTAGCCCTCCTTGAAGGCCATCGGCACACACAGGGGAGTCCCCCTCAGGCTCTGTGCTCAGGACCAGTCTTCCCTCCCCCAGGGCTGACCCGGGCTGGGCTCCCAGGCTCCAGGTGATCAGGAGATCTGGCAGAACTGGACTGAGTTCTTGCACAGCAAGGGTCAGTGGTGCTGTGCGCTGCCCTTGGATGGGATAGGGAGATGCACGCGAGGCCCATCGAGTCAAAAGACCCTTGTGGTTCTTTGCAGGTGTAACAATTGCTCACCGAGCTCCACAAGCCACATTTTGCAGTCCAGACAAGTGCTATAGTTGTTACGAGAAACCTGAAGAATGGGGGTTCTTGTAGTTCTCAGGACCCAGCGTGTTCTGTCTGAGTCTTGGTTCTTCCATCTGAGAAAGGAGAACCCCTGTCGATTCCCACTCCCAGCCTGTGTCCCTTTGATGGAAAGGGCAAGTGTAACCTCCTCTGCCAGGCTCCCCCTGCAGCTCATCCCTTCTGCAGCTCCTCTCAGGAAAGGGGCTGAATCCTCCCATTTACAGGTGATATCTGTAAAGGTTAATGTTATAGGCTCTGGCCAATGTCCTCAGCTGCTGAGGACAGCTTGTGACTTTTTCAAAAGCCTCATCCATTCCAGGCCTGGGTTCCCAATGGCTGGGGGAGCCTGGAACCAGCCAGGAACTCCTGGCAGCCTCTAGCCAGTCCTAGGGCGCAGGTTGCCCTTCCTGTGCTCGCTGCTTCCTGAGTGCTCTGGGCTCCAGGGAAAAAAAGTGGGTTCTCAGTGAGCCCCACAGCCCTCCAGGAAGGAAGAGATTGCTTTCTTCCACCAGGTGGGGCCTGGGCCTGACTCTCCAGGGCAGAGTGGAGGGCTGTAGGCTCTCGGGCCTGCTGAGATCACCCTTCCCAGGTGGCTCCTGGGTGGGATGTGTGTGGAGATGTGCTTGGTCTTAGCCGCTGTCTTAGTAACCGGGCGCTCTCCTGTTCATAAGGGTTCAGGGTGCACATGACAGAGGTGACAACATAGGCCCAAGAGGGATTTCCTGGCCGGGGAGAGCTGCTGGGATGAATGGGAGGAGGACTAGGGCTTGGGTGGCTCCAGACCCTAGGGGACCAAAGAATGGACCACCCTCCAGGGAACCCCATCGTGGGGAGAGGCCCTTGTCCTGGTGTCGCTGTGTCCCTGGGCTGCAGAACAAGGGCTTGGGGAAGCATATGCACTATCCTGCGTTAAAAGGGAGATCCCTCAAGGTCCGCACAGGGAATAGTTGGGTCTTAGGGCACAGTCAGGGTGTTGGCAGCAGAGGCGGGGCAGAGGCTGCCTGGAGGCGGGGACACCTGCCCAAGCACTGCTGCTGTTTGGGTGTGCTGTCCCAACATCTTGGGAGGCTTCAGTGGCCTAGGTCGGGGTCGTGGGGTGGGCTAGGTGGAGAGGTTTTTTGCACATCAGACCAGCTTTGGGCCCGTGATTAGGTTTACCAAGTCATAGCACATGGGACATTGGGATGGGAGGGTTCTTGGGGGAAACCTGGTTAGTCTCACCTTGTACCACAGGGAAATTGGAGTCCAGAGAGGCCAAGAGTCCAGGGCCCCACCAACCAGCAGGGACAGGTTGGAGAGAGGGGGTCGAGGTGGAGCACCACAATACCCTGTCCCCAAGGGAATATGGGCACCGTGGGGATGGGGCAGAGGGTTGTAATGAGTACACACAAACACTTTTAAAAACACTGACTGCTCATGAATGCTTACGGGATAAAATTAAAAACAACAGTCAGCCACCCTCCTGCCTTTCCCAGAGGCCACCGCCATTCTAGTTTCTGATGCCTGGTAATAGGCAATTGCGTGTTCCACCACATGTGTGACAGACACAGACATCTTCCTCCTGTCACTGCACCGCACTGTGGTCTGTGTTGGTAACAATTTCAAACCCGTTCATTCAGCACCACTTCAGGACTTTCTCTTTCCCTCCCTTCCTCTCTGCCTCCTTCCTTCCTTTCTCTTTCTCTCTTCCCTCTTTCTTTTTTGGTACTGGATGTGAACCCAGGGCCACACCTGCTTGAGAAGCACTTGACCACATAGCTACACCCTCAGCCCCTTCTGTTATTTTGGGAGGGGATTGAACTCAGGGGGACTCCACCACTGAGCCACCTCCCCAGCCCTATTTTGTATTTTATTTAGAGACAGAGACTCACTGACTGCTTAGCACCTTCCCGAGGCTGAGGCTGGTTTTGAACTTGGAATCCTCCCATCTCAGCCTCCCACACGTGTGTGGCCCCTACTGTTTTTGAGACAGGGCCTCACTGAGTTGTCCAGGCCAGCGTGGAACTTGCAATCCCCCAGTTTCAGCCTTCCAAGTCACTGGGATTGTGGGTGTGTGACACCACATCTGGGACTTTAGTACTTTGTAAGTCAACTTCTTTTTGTTGACACTCAAAACACAGACAAGTCCACTGGCCACCAGCATGTTCCAATGAGGAACAACAGGTCAAGCTTCCCAGGGGCCGACTGTGCTCCACCCTCTGCCCGAGGACAGTGGCTGCCCTCACTTGGAGGTTTTAATTGCTATATGTTTCTTTTAGTTGCTTTGTGTTTGAAAAACCAAACCAAACCCCAAACCAAAACAAAACAAAACAAAAAAACCCAGCCAGCACACCCCACAAGAAATTTCCCAGGGAGGATTGCTTGGGATGGCAAGTGGGGTGCTAGGCCTGGGGCTCTGATTCTGTGACACATGAGGGCTTAGGCTTCTCAAACCCAGTAATGACAGTGGAAAAACTGGGGGCCACAGGGACCTTATTTTCTCCTGCTCACCCTCATTCCAGTCCCACCCCCTTGACTGTCCACACACAGTCCACCATGCCTGCAAGACATGGCTCATCTGTCATGCTGCAAGACACAGATTCCCCAGGACAAGTGGGGGAACTTAGGAAAGTGGCTTAGCCTCTGCCAGTGTATGTGTCCCAGCCTCTACCAATAACATGGCTAGGCTCTCTATCCCCCCTGCACCGTCAGAGCCTTGAGCAGGATAGGTGGAGGTCATGGGTGGAGCACCCACAGCGTCTGCTACAGCAAGTTACCCAGCCCCAGCCTCCACAGCTTCATCTGTTAAATTGGGACATCAGAACAATCTTGCTTGTTTGTCTATTTTAAATCATGTTGTTGTATTTTTTTAATGTTTATTTTACTTTTTTTTATGTGCTGCTGAGGATCGAACCCAGTGCCTCATGCAAGCTAAGCAAGCAGCTCTACCACTGAGCCCCAGACCCAGCTCCAGAACAGCCTTGTTTAAAAAATAAGAAGCCAGTCATGGTGGCATGACCTTGTAGTCCCCTCTGTCCCCGCTGTACAGGATGCTGTGACAATGAGAATCACTGGAGCCCAGGAGTTGGAAGCCAACCTGGTCAACATAAGCAAGACCTTGCCTCAAACATAAGATAAAGCCAGGCACGGTGATGCCCACCTGAAATCCCAGCTGCTTGGGAGGCTGAGGCAGAAGTATTTTGAGTTCAAAATTGGCCTCTGCAAAAGCTAGGAGCTAAGGGTTGGGGTTGTGGCTCAAGTAACAGAGCACTCACCTAGCACATGTGAGGAACAGGATTCCATCCTCATCACCATAAAAAAATAAAGATATTATGTCCACCTAAAACTAAAGAATATATATTTTTTTTAAAAAAGGTGCTAAGCAACTCAGTGAGACCTTGTCTTTAAATAAAATACAAAATAAGGCTGCAGATGTGGCTCAGTGGTCAAGAAATTAGGCTTTTCCCCAATTGTCTTACTAATGAGCACATGGCTTTTAGAAAGTCGTTTTTCCACTCTACCCTTCTGTCACAAATGTGCTTTTTCTCACTCCTTCCCTAAACAGGCTGTGAATTCTCCATAATTTTCTTTTAAATTATACATTTCAGCTTTAGATTATACCATTGGTTCCAAGTTCTATAGAATACAATTTAAATTAACCAGGAAGGAGACTTAATGCTGTTTTGACTACATATTTTCTCCATTAGATATTATAGTCCATCACTTCTAGATTTGTCCCTTCATAAGCTTCAGAGCATGGACACAGTTCAGCCACATTCACAGCAGAGGTGTGACAATTGTTGATTCCAGTTTCCAGTAGAATAGTCTTCATTTGCATCTGAGTTCTCATCAGCATGGTCCTTACTGTCTGTATTTCTATCAGCATTCTGGTCATGGCCATTTATCCCATCTTTCAGATGTTTCAGATCTTTACAGGTTTAAGGCTCTGAGAGGAGTCCCTCTTGGATGCATCACAACATGGTAGGCGCCATGTTGTGTATCTCTCAAATCTATATCTTAGTTCTTTCTCCTTATAAAACCACAAGAACTCCATCAAAGGGGCTCCATCCTAATGAAGTAATCAAACCTAAACATTTTTCAAGGGCCCTACCACTAAACACCACAGTCTAATTAGTTTCTACCTTCTTTAATATCATTTACATAAGATTTTTGTAATTAAATTCCTTCATGAGTTCAGAGAGACAACCCATTTTCATACATAGCCTCCAACGTATATTCAATTCATCATGAAAGAATTACTTAGACAACCTCTGTCATACAGTCTTCCAACAATGCTTTTATTAAAAGTGGAGAAGTTTTTAAATATCCTTCAATTAGCATTTTGAAAAACAAAAAACATAAATATGATAATAAATTCACCTGTATTTTAAGTTTAACATGGCTTGTATTTTAGTGTTTTATCATACATCTGTATGTAAGGTGTGTTTATGAAGACTCCTTTTTAAATACTAAAATAGTGTAAATTTAAACTTATATGCTTATGTGTCTATATATGACCAAACACCCAATGAACATATTTTATATTTTTTTAACTTGAGCATTTGTAATCAAATGTCTCTCCAGATCAATAATCTTCAAAAATATTTTGAAACTATTTTGCCGTATATTATCATAGTAATAAGGTGTAAGATATTAAACAATAGATTATTATTTATAATTCATACAAGTTAAATTATAGAACACATTTTTATATAAATATTTAACGTGAATATCAAGAATGATTGAAATTGGAATTACTTGATCAAAAGTATACAGATTAATAAAAGTACACACATACTCCAAAATTTTGGCAAATTTTTCTTCAGAAAGTTTATGAAGTGAAAATTCTTATATCAGTTTAACTTGTTTTACTCAGTGGCTCAGGAGGGTGAAGCAGGATTATCACAAGTTCAAAGCCAGGCTTAGAGACTTAGTAAGGCCCTAAGCAAATTAGTAAGATATATATATATATATATATATATATATATATATATATATATATATATATATATATACACGCATACATATATAAATTTAAAATAGTAAGATATATATATATATACACACACATACACATGCAAATATAAATTTATATAAAATATTTATTTATTTATAGGTTGTATATATGGAAAAGTTATAGATAATATCATATATATATATATATATGATATTATTTATTTTTTTATTTCTTTTATTCCATATGAGTCTGTTCAGTGATTCTAATGTTGTATTATTTATATTGCAAAATATAATAAACTTGTGAATTTCTCCTCTATTCCTAGTCTTACAACCTTTTTCTCAATTGCAAAATTAGTTATTCCAATGTTAGTTATTCACATCTTTTTGTTTGAATTCACTTCTTTCATTCTAATTTTGTCATCTAAGTGTTGAGTCTTCCGGATGCAGTGACACACACCTGTAATCGCAGCTGGTGGAGTGACCCCCCAAAAATGTTGAATCCATCTGGGATTAATTATGGTATGTTATCAAGATCCAATTTGATTTTCAAAAGAAGCAAATTTGTTCATTGAAAAATCCTCTTATTTGTATTGAATTGCAATTCTCTTTGTTTATTTATGTATTTATTCATGTATTTATTTTAAATATTTTTTAGTTGTAGTTGGACAAAATGCCTTTGTTTTATGTATTTTTATGTGGTGCTGAGGTCTGAACCCAGTGCCTCATATGTGCTAGGCAAGCATACTACCACTGGCCACAACCCCAGCCCCTGCAATTCTTTTTTTTACTGTGTACATGAACATGTGTACACACTTGGACATGCACATTTGTATCCACATCTAAAGTAATATCTTCTCTAAGATTATTTGTTTGTTACCCATTTTTTAGGTTTTTAAAATGAGTTGTTTATTTAAATGATCTAATTCAGAAGCTCTCAAGATTTATTATCTATTATCTCTATTTCAAATAAAATGTAAAAGCATTACTTTCAGTAAAAAGACTCAGTGAAAAACAATAAACTCTAAACCTGTTGATCTCCTAAAAGTTGAGAGTAGAATAGTGGTTAGGCAAGATTTAGAAGGGGTAGGGAAGTTGTCAATGGGTGTAGTAAGCCATTGTTGTAAATTGTGGCCGCCATTAGAAGATGGCGCCGGCTTCCACTGTGGCCTGTGATAAATCAAATTCCTTTGTGGAGAGTTGGCACGCTATCTCTTGCCACCCTATAAGAAAGACCCACGCGGCGGTTTAAGATTGGTACGTGGGAGACTTTATTAGGCTGTGCTTGGGCCCTCGGGAGGAAGGAGAAAGGAGGAAGAAGAAAGAAAGTGAGTCACTAAAAGATACTTAAATCAAGGCCTGAATAAACTGCTGAAAGAAGATTCCTGAGTTGCGTCTTCCTTGCGGGCAAGGGGTCGCGACAAGTGGTGCCGAGAGACCCGGGAACCAGAACTTTCAGCAGTCAGGGGTGATGCACCGGTTAGTCCCAGGTAAGGCGGGACCTGCGGTTAAAGCAGAGATTAGTCCTAGGTGATTTAGGACCCGCTGTCAAGGCGGCAGCTCCTCTGTAAAGCCAGAGAGAGCATTAAATCTTATTGCAGCTGCACTGTGTACTTTTGCTCTTACTTTCACTCTTGTTTGTTGTGTGTCTTTTGTTGTGTCATGGGTGCCGTATCTTCAAGTCCGCTTCTCCTGGCCCTAGATAACCTGTTACATTCCAAGGGCCTAGAAGTGAAACGTAGTACTTTACAGAGATTTTTACAGAAGACAGATATTGCTGCATCGTGGTTTCCGTTCTGGGGCAGCTTTACTCTGCCTAGCTGGGATAAGTTAGGCAGAGACCTTGACTTTGCTTCTGAGCAGGGCATATTAGAGGGTGGGGTGATACCCCTTTGGAAGATGATTCGTAGTTGCCTCACAGATAGCAGATGTCAGGAAGCACTTACTAAAGGACAAGAAATTTTAGAGCAATTACATGAAGAAAAATCAGAAATGGCAGGCAGTGAGGTATTTCAGGAGGGTGGGAGTGTGCGGAGCGAGAAACAGGGGAGGAAACAATTATCTCCGGCAGGCAGTGACGTATTTCAGGAGGATGGCAGTGTGCAAAGCGAGAAACAGGGGAGGAGGCGATTGTCTCTGGCACGGAGTGAAATATTTCAGGAGGAAAGGAATGTGCAGAGCGAGAAACAGGGGAGGAAACGCCTGTATCCAGATCTCAGTACACTGCGCACACTCCCATGCAAAAGTGGGTCAGAAGAGGAGGAGGAAGAACAGGAGGAGCTCGGGAGACTGTCTCGGCAGCTAGGGAGTTTAACTATGGGAGAAGGAAACAAAAATAAACAGGAGCTCAAGAAAAATGATCCTCCAGACCCGCCGCCGTACGGTGAGGGTGTTTCGAGGAGAGCTTTCCATGCCCAAACATGGAGGGCTGTTAATGCTGAGATGGGTCTTGCTTATCCAGTTTTCCAGGATGACAATAGGGGAAGATTCCATGAGCCCTTAGATTTCAAAATTGTGAAGACCCTGGCAGAGTCTGTGCGTACTTATGGGGTGGATGCCGCCTTCACATTAACTCAGGTGGAGAGTCTGTCTAGATACTGTATGACTCCCTCTGATTGGGCTAGCCTTGTTCGGGCTTGTGTTTCTCCAGGCAAATATTTGGACTGGAGAGCCTTTGTGCTAGAGGGTGCTGTAGAGCAGGCTGCCCAAAACTATGCGGCGGGACACCCCCATTGGGACAAGGAAATGCTTTTGGGACAAGGCAGATTTGCTAATCAACAAACAGGATACCCCCCTGAGGTATATGAACAGATCAATAACATTTCTATCCGTGCATGGAAATCACTCCCAAATAGAGGAGAAGTGTCTGGCAATTTAACAAAAATCATGCAAGGCCCCACAGAACCTTTCTCGGATTTTGTTGCTAGGATGGTGGATGCCGCAGGAAAAATCTTTGGTGACCCTGATAGAGCAATGCCCTTGATTAAACAACTTGTTTTTGAGCAATGCACCAAAGAATGTAAAGCAGCAATCGCTCCTTATAAAAACAAGGGCATGGAAGCTTGGATGAAAGTGTGTAGAGAGCTTGGAGGACCTTTAACTAATGCAGGTCTTGCAGCTGCTGTCCTTCGGATTGCAAAAGGGGGCGGTCCTGGTGCCGGAACATGCTTCCATTGTGGTCAATCCGGCCATTTCAAACGTGACTGTCCCAAAAAAGGCAATTTTACTGGACCTCCTCGCGGTGGCCCTTCTAATAGCCCTCGTCAACCGGGGCTGTGTCCAAAATGCAAAAAGGGGAAGCATTGGGCAAGGGAGTGTAGATCAGTGAGGGACATCCACGGACAGCCTATTTCAGCTGGGCCAAAAAACGGCCAAAGGGGCCCCCGACCCCAGGGCCCACGAATATATGGGGCAATGGAGAATGTCACACCCGAACCCGAGACATGGCCTTCTCTGCGCCATCCCACGAGATGCGGAGAGCCACTACAGGTGCCGCGGGATTGGACCTCTGTTCCACCTCCAGACTCGTATTAACACCTAAGATGGGAGTCCAATTGGTGGAAACTGAGTTCAAAGGGCCTTTACCCCCTGGCACTGTAGGTTTGTTAATTGGACGTGCATCCTCTATCCTACAAGGTCTTCATGTTTTCCCCGGAGTTGTAAACCCTGATACTGTAGGGGCAATAAAGGTTATGGTGGAAGCTCCAAGGGGCATTGTGTCTATCTCCCCAGGGGATCGGATTGCTCAATTGCTAATTTTGCCTAGTTTGCATAATCACTTCCCTGCTGACTCAAGGTCACGGACAGGAAATCAGATTGGTACCACCGGAGGAAATTGTGCCTATTTGTCACTGGATATGAGCAATCGCCCCACTTTGGAATTAAGCATAGAGGGTAAATCTATTGTGGGATTGCTGGACACAGGAGCAGATCGTAGTATCATAGCCCTTAAGGACTGGTCTAGGGGATGGCCAGTGCAGGCTTCTGATCAATCCTTAAGAGGACTTGGATATGCCCAAGCCCCTCAAATCAGCTGTAGACATCTATCTTGGAAGGACTCGGAAGGACATGATGGTACCTTTCAGCCTTATGTACTTGATTTACCTATTTCTTTATGGGGCCGTGATCTGATGAAAGACATGGGGTTCACTCTTAATAATGACTGTTCCCCAGTGTCTCAGCATATCATGCAAGATATGGGGTATAAGCCAGGTCTAGGACTAGGAAGGCACCTACAGGGACGTAAGCATCCTGTGCAAGGTCATCAAAAGCTTAACAGGTTTGGTCTGGGTTTTTCCTAGGGGCCACTGGGGCTCAAATACCCATAACATGGCTCACCGAGGAGCCTGTTTGGGTGCCTCAGTGGCCTCTTCCCTCGGTTAAACTGGCAGCAGCCCATGATCTAGTCAAAGAACAACTTGATTTGGGTCACATCCAACCTTCTACTTCTCCATGGAATACTCCCATATTTGTCATTAAGAAAAAATCAGGGAAGTGGCGCCTACTGCATGATCTACGAGCAGTTAATGCTCAGATGCAGCTTATGGGGCCCATTCAAAGAGGGCTGCCTCTGCTCTCCTCTGTTCCTCAAGGCTGGCATATAATTGTTATTGACATTAAAGACTGTTTCTTTTCCATTCCTTTGCATCCTAAAGATTCCCAACATTTTGCTTTCACCCTTCCCTCGTGTAATCATGAGGAACCAGATCAAAGGTTTGAGTGGGTGGTGTTGCCACAGGGGATGGCTAACAGTCCCACGATGTGCCAGATGTATGTGGGAAAGGCACTCGCACCTCTCAGACATAAGTATTCCTCCACCAAGATCATTCACTATATGGATGATGTGTTATTGGCCGCAAAATTAGAACAGACAGTTTATGAGGCTTATAAAGAACTCGTGATGCTGTTGGCTCAACATGGACTGCACATCGCACCTGAAAAGGTTCAAACGGGAGATTCTATCAGGTTTTTGGGAGCGACAATTGGGTATGACAAATTAAAACCACAAAAAATTACCATCAGGACTCAAGATCTCCGAACTTTAAATGATTTTCAAAAATTGCTGGGAGATATTAATTGGATAAGAGGATATTTACATATTCCTAATATTGTGCTCCAGCCTTTGTATGCTACTCTTAAGGGTGATCCAGATCTTGCTTCCCCTCGTAGCCTCACTACTGAGGCTAGAGCGGCCCTTATAAAAGTAGAACAAGCTATACAGCATGCCACTCTATGCAGGCTCCAGAGTGATAAACCTTTCCAGTTATGTGTGCTTGCCACTATGCGGCAGCCTACTGGAGTACTGTGGCAAGATGGGCCTTTACTATGGATCCACCCACATGTATCCCCAGGAAAATCCTTAGAATATTATCCTGATGCTGTTGCAGCATTGGCACTTAAAGGGATTCAACAAAGCATTCAATTTTTCGGCCAATCACCTTCTTCTCTTATCATACCCTACACTAAAGCTCAACTTAATGTTTTATGTGCTACTCTAGACAACTGGGCTATTCTGTGTTGCTCGTTTCAAGGGAGTATTGATAATCACTACCCTTCTCATCCATTACTCCATTTTGTTAAAGAACATCCCATCATTTTCCCTAAGGTAACTTCATCCAGTCCAATTCCGGGGGCTGTTAACATTTTTACTGATGGTTCCAAGTCTGGAATGGGAGCCTATGTAATTAATGACTCTCCCCCTATCCAGCATCAATTTGCTCCTGGAAATCCACAATGGGTAGAACTACAAATTGTTATTGAAGTTTTTAAACAGTGTTCTTTTCCTTTTAATCTTATTTCGGACTCCAGTTATGTGGTACAAGCACTAAAAGTCCTGGAGGCCGTGGGAACTATTAGTGATGCCCACAATGTGTCTGTTTACTTTACTCAGCTTCAACAGCTTATCTCTAACCGCACTGCTTCTTTTTATCCAATGCACATCAGGGCTCACACCTCTCTTCCTGGTCCGTTATCCCAAGGTAATGCCTGTGCGGACTTAGCCACTAGAAGTCAATTGATATGCTTGGCTTCCTCCTTAGAGAGGGCTAAGTTGTTTCACCAAAACTTCCATGTTAATGCATTAACGCTGCGCAGGCGTTTTTCCATCTCAAGAGCGGATGCTCGGCAGATAGTATTGCAATGTCCCCATTGTGTCACATTTCTTCATCCCCCTAATTATGGAGTAAACCCACGGGGATTAAAGCCATTGGTTGTTTGGCAAATGGATGTGACACATATACCTGACTTTGGTAACCTTAAGTATGTGCATGTTTCCGTTGATACGTGCTCTGGAATTATCCATGCTTCTGCTTTATCGGGAGAAAAGGCACGTAATGTCATTACTCACTGTTTAGAGGCATGGGCAGCATGGGGTGCACCTGCATCCCTTAAGACTGATAATGGACCTGCTTATACTGGCAGACAATTTACAGCTTTTTGTTCTACTATGGGAGTGCAACTTACTCATGGTTTGCCTTATAATCCTCAAGGACAAGGCATTGTTGAACGTGCTCATCGCACCTTAAAGGAAACTTTACAAAAACAAAAAGGGGGAATAGGAGCTGAACACACTCCTAAAGAACGCCTGTCCTTAGCTCTCTTTACCATTAATTTTTTGAATTTGGATATTCATGGTCGCTCTGCGGCCGATAGACATGTGTCCCCTCAGCCCTCTGTGATTGGCTATGTTAAGTGGAAGGATGTTCTTACGGGCCAATGGAATGGCCCTGACCCCGTGCTGACATGGGCACGAGGATCTGTATGTGTTTTTCCCCAGGATCGTACGGAACCGTTGTGGGTCCCTGAACGCTTGACAAGAAGAGTCTCGACACCAGCTGACCAGCAACAAGAGATACCACAACAATCCTGTGATGAGGATCTTCATTTGCTAAGTGCTCTGGCTCTGGTGCTGGTGCCGATGGCACAGGCGACACCAATGCAGTGGTGGGCAGTGGCACGGGCCTGGCCAATGCCGATGCCGGTTCATGGTAATTCTAATGTCCTCCCCACTCTTTTTTCTACCTCATGTGAGATGTCTGCTCCCTGTGCCTCTCCTAGAGGGGACATGGAGAGAATTTTTAATCAATCTCAAGTTAATCTTACAGGAGTTTTTTGTTTCAGCCTTAAAAACGCTAATTGCATTAGCCTTAAGACCAAAAATTTGACTAACTGGGAGGAACCATTGCGGTCCAATCAGGTCTCAGGAAGCATTATCAGTGCTGTATTGAGCAAAGTAGCTTCGGGGAAGCAATCAGGCTCAGGGACCCCCGCAAACAGCAGCTCTGCTCTTAACATAACTACCTTGGCTATTATCTCCGAGGTACTAATCCCAGTGCCTCCTTCTTCTAGTAGTATTTATAAGGCCACTCATTTTAAGGCCTCTCCTTACTGTTCCCCTAATCTTGGTTTCCCCCCAACATTTACGCCTTGTCAGGATCATTCTTGGGAGAAACATCAAGTTGCTAAAGGTTTCTCCCTTTCCCCCTCTCTTAAGAGGTATGTTTATAACTTTAACAATAGTGCCAGCTCCTCTACAGGAGTAGGTTGGTCCTGGTTTCAGTGGCTGATTTCCAATGAAAAGGGGGCTTCAGCCGATATTTCTGCATTGGCTCAGTTGCTAGGAGCCAAAAGTTGGCTGGCTAATATTTCTGGTACTGTTAGGGAAAGTGAACAAGGTAATAGACTTACATCTGTTTCATTCAACTCTCTGTTGTATAATGCCTCATTGCCTCCTGCAATGGTCTGTGTCCAATCCCCTTTCTTATTCCTTTTGGCTGAGGCCACCTCATCGGAGATGCTGGATTGTTCTCATACTACCTGTCTCTTATCTGAGTGTTGGAATGGTTCCTGGACTGTAGCAGTGGTTATGAAAATTCCAACTTTCGTCCCAATCCCGGTCACTGCGGATCCTGATAAATTCCCTATTGTTGAGCTACTTAGAGTCCGCAGAGATTTTGGGATCACAGCGGCTATAGTGACAGCCGTAGCGATATCTGCTGCTGCAGCGATTACAGCCGGAATGGCTATGGCCAATCAAGTACAAACTGCTGCCACCATTAATCAAGTTGTCCAACAAACTTCCACTATACTTGAATCCCAAAATACAATTAATCAACATATTTTGTCAGGGATTTTAGCTGCCAACCAAAGAATAGATTTACTCCAAGCTCAGGTAGAAGAATTGGCTGACTTAGTACTTTTGGGTTGTGTTGACCAACGTGCACATTTATGCATAACCTCTGTCAGATTTAATGATTCCAGGAATGCTTCCCGCATCATTGGCGAATATTTGGCTGGAAATTGGTCCATGGAAGCGGAAGACATGATCCAGTCTCAACTAACCCAGATAGCTGTCTTGAATAACACCCGTGTTGATCCCGTGACTTTGGGTCAATTCACCGATTGGATATCTTCTGCTTTTTCCTTTTTTAAAGAGTGGGTGGGGGTAGGCATTTTTGGTGCAATGTGTTGCTTCGGTATGTTTCTCTGTTTGTGGTTTCTCTGTCGCCTCAAGGCCCGCAATGCTCACGATAAGGCTATGATCATCCAAGCTCTTGCAGCTTTAGAAAGTGGCAATTCACCTCAAGTCTGGCTTGCGCAGCTTAAACAGTAAATCTTTGACATGGCCGTTGCACCCCAAGTTATTATAACATTGCACTGGGATCGACATGTCTTTCCTCATTATTCTCTTGGTGTTGGAAAGCCCTTGCACTCTGCCGGTCTTGCTGCCATTGCACGCAGGTGGGTTTCCACACTAATACTTCTCTATCGCCTTAAAGTCCGTGCCTTTCTTTCAGGGTGCTGTCAACTCGTTTGTCATTGTGTACAGCCACAGAACAGCCTCAGCTGTCCCCCTTCGTCCACCTTCATCACGATGCAGGATGCGAGGCAAAGCACTGCACTTGAGTGATCCCTCAACGGACCTCAAGGAAAGCATGTCCTATTGCATGCGGGTTTGACGTCCACACCCCCGCCCTACGAAAAAAGGCGTCGGCTGATATGGGGTCAGGTCTGGGGAAGGCGCCTCCTTAGGACTGAACCATACATTGCAGCCACTTCTGCACAGTAGGATAGGACCTCTACTTTCGCCTGCATTGTTTTATAAATTAGAAGGGGGAACTGTAGTAAGCCATTGTTGTAAATTGTGGCCGCCATTAGAAGATGGCGCCGGCTTCCACTGTGGCCTGTGATAAATCAAATTCCTTTGTGGAGAGTTGGCACGCTATCTCTTGCCACCCTATAAGAAAGACCCACGCGGCGGTTTAAGATTGGTACGTGGGAGACTTTATTAGGCTGTGCTTGGGCCCTCGGGAGGAAGGAGAAAGGAGGAAGAAGAAAGAAAGTGAGTCACTAAAAGATACTTAAATCAAGGCCTGAATAAACTGCTGAAAGAAGATTCCTGAGTTGCGTCTTCCTTGCGGGCAAGGGGTCGCGACAAATGGGAATAGTTTTATAGTTAGAAGGAATAATTTCTGGAGTTTTATTGTAAAGTAGAGTGACTTAGCAATAATGTATAAAGAATTGAAGGGAGAATTCTGAAGGTTCTTACTTTAAGAAATGATAAATATTTAAGAAGGATTTGTTGTTTACCGTGAATCTATGATTATACAATGTATACAAGTGTTTAAACATCCTATTATATCAATCAGAAATAAAATAAAACCTAAAAAATCTCAATTGTTATATTCTCCAATCTTGCACAACTCTTATACATTAATTCTCAAATAATTGACATTTATGCAATAATTAGTTTTCCCATGTAGGAATAAGACTCTGAGGAATTATATAATCATCTAAGGAACTTAATAATTGCAAGAGTATTGCATCTATGGGACACAGAGAAAATAAATATTACTTTTGTCCTGAATTAAAATGAAAATGATGGTATGATTTATACTGCATCTCTGACATTCACCTTAAATTATTAGACAGTTTTTCTTCTCTGTGGACTAGGGCTATCTCGGTTGCAAAGTGGGCTTGCAAACCTTCAGGACAGATCTGAGAATTGATAGAACCATTTTTAAAAAAAAAATCAAATATAATATAGAGAGAACACATTCGTTCTATTTGTCTTCATTCTGTTATGCACACTATACTCTCCCTCCCATTTTCTAATATTGATCACTTTAGTTAAAGAAGAAAACATTTTATATCATGGAAGTTATTGAATCATTTTGCTGAGGTAAATTTTAGTTTATTCAAGTTTTGAATGTTTGCTTTAGAACTGAAGGAAAAGGCATTGAGTAGAAGGTTTCAAGAACTTAGCTAGGAACACTGGATGGGCAGTGATGTCAAGCAGAGCTCATTTTTCCTAACTGGGTGCTTCTGGGGAGTCCACCAGGAGGTCAGTGCCTTCTTTGGTTTTCCTGCTAACTGTCTGAGTTCAAGACTGCTACAATTTCAGTTCTCAGGGTTCATGTGGCTTTCTAAAACTTATATTGGCAGTAATTTTAGATTTAGTGAAGAAAAAAAAAGTCAATGAGTGTAGGAAACAGGGAATAGGATGCATTTTCCTTCTGAAAGGGAACTTCATGTGAGAAGTGAAAGTTTATCTGTGAAACACTATATTGATATAGGCAGGAAGGTTGATAAGGGCATGCTAACTCAGGTTGTTGAACAAAATAAAGTTGAAAAGTAGTGTTATAATGTAATCATCAGTTAGTTTTTAAAAATACATTTAGATATAGATGTGCACAATAACTTTCTTTTATTTATTTCTTTTAATGTGGTGCTGAGGATTAAAACCCTATCACTGAATACCACAGCCCCACCAGTTATTTCTTGCAAAGGTTATTTTTGAGCTCATTAAATGAATGAGGTACATTCTAACTGCCAGGTATTTAGCAGTTAACAGGCAAGTGTTTTCATACGTGCGAGGGGTAAGTGGTTCTTACAATTGCCTGATTTATAGAAGATGTTAAAAAAATGTCATTATAAAGAAAATAAAAATAAATGTAAGATCAAAGAAATTTTATTACAGAATATATGTGTGTGTATTGACATTTGTATTTGACTTTTTGCAAATAATAATAACTGTTAATGTAAAGTGCTTGCCAATATTTTCTGATCCTCATGCAAAAAGTAACCACCATGTTTATACTAGCAACATGTCATAAAATATCTATAGGTTAGAATAATTTTTTTCCCATTTTTCTCACAACCTCTTATATGTAATTTTGTATAACAATGAGGGTCTCCTTGCATTTGCATGCAATTTCCCTTTTCTCTCCCTTTCCCTCCCACCTCATGTCTCTGTTTAATGTTATTCTTTTCCTCCTGCTCTTCCTCCCTGCTCTGTTCTTAGTTGTTCTCATTATATCAAAGAAGACATTTGGCATTTGTTTTTTAGGGATTGGCTAGCTTCACTTAGCATAATCTGCTCTAATGCCATCCATTTCCCTGCAAATTCCATGATTTTGTCATTTTTTAGTGCTGCATAATACTCCATTGTGCATAAATGCCACATTTTTTTTATCCATTCAACTATTGAAGGGCATCTGGGTTGGTTCCACAGTCTAGCTATTGTGAATTGTGCTGCTATGAACATCGATGTGGCAGTATCCCTGTAGTACGCTCTTTTAAGGTCTTCAGGGAATAGTCTGAGAAGGGCAATAGCTGGGTCAAATGATGATTCCATTCCCAGCTTTCCCAGGAATCTCCATACTGCTTTCCAAATTGGCGGCACCAATTTGCAGTCCCACCAGCAATGTACAAGAGTACCCTTTTCCCCACATCCTCGCCAGCACCTGTTGTTGTTTGACTTCCTAATGGCTGCCAATCTTAGGGTGGTTTTGATTTGCATTTCTCTGACTGCTAGAGATGGTGAGCAACATGTCAGAAAATATCTATAGGTTAGAAGAAGCTTATGCTTGTTAGTATTTTTCCTAGTGCAATGATTCTGGTAGCACCAGATTCAAACTATAAAGAGCACTGCTTTTAAATAATAGACAATTATGAACAAATTTCCATTAGACTTTTAAGTTGGTTAATAATCATCTGCTATTTAAAAAAATCAAGCTCAGATTTGTGTTTTTGAGGTTAACTACAAAGGTCTGCACACAAATCATTAAAAATTCCTGGGCCATTTTATATTTTTTGTTAACATAGTATTTTTTTTAATTACTGTATGATAATCTTACCTGGAATTTAAATTTTAAATTTCAGCTTTGCTTATACACTTTTAAATTATCCAGCTAAATTATTTTACAGAACATTTTCAAGAATATATTCTGATATTAATCATATGTGTTGTTAATTATTCATTAGTAAGCCAATATTACCACAATAATATTATGTAATATTATTTAGAGTGTGAAAGTATATAGAAATATTTTGAATTTTATATATATATATATATATATATATATATATATATATATACACACACACACACTCACACACACATACACACATCACACATACACACAAAGCTTGAAAAAAT
Organism: Callospermophilus lateralis; assembly: GCF_048772815.1. Classification (NCBI taxonomy): domain Eukaryota; kingdom Metazoa; phylum Chordata; class Mammalia; order Rodentia; family Sciuridae; genus Callospermophilus; species Callospermophilus lateralis. Next base: position 420,767 of record NW_027514876.1, read on the forward strand.
AATTTGGTTATCTATTGGCTCGACAAATGGAAATTTAAATTAATTTAGCCTCAAACTTGCCATGTAAATTAGAAATAGTTATACATAGTACTGATTTACTTGTCATTTTCTATGTAACTGTATTGTTACTACATGTCATATACAATTATAACACTATGAAATTTGTAATCAGTATGAGCATATCATTAACAAATATCAATAATACATTATTGCATTTCTGTGAGTTTACAAATCTCCAGTCCTTCTTAGAAAGACTTACTATAGGCTTTGAAGGATTTATAAATTTAACGTATTACTGCAATGTGTTGTTGGGGTCCATTACTAAGAAAATAGATATTTTCTAGATGGCATTGAGACACATGTCTAAAACTTTGATGAAAGTTTGGAATGCAAGCTGGGCAAAAGAATAAAAACTACCTCAGGCATCAAGAACCACAGGAACTCAAGCACCACAGCAGCAAATTGTTGAATGAGCACTGCACAGTGCATCTTAGCCATACTCACGATAACCTGGGAGTTCACAGCTATCAGATTGAGGGAAGATTGGATAATAGAGAGTTTACAATTCATGTTAAGAGTGAATTGGACCCAATTAATGGTCTGCCATCAGAAAATTAATGTTTTTAAGGTACACGTACAATAATATCCACATATACCCAAAATGAAAATTGTAATTTGTTAAAACACAAAGACTACATAAGTCCTGTTACATTTTCATTTTTACATTTAATCATTTCATTTAGTTTACATGGCAATCTCTAGTCACATACTAGCTTACATATTTTTATGTGTTGTCAAATTCTTTTCATCAATTTCAATACTTAAAGATGAAACTAAACAATTCCATCATTATATTTTAAGAAATTACCACCATGAAGAATATAGACAGGAAATTCATCTTGTCCTTAGTTTACTTTACTTTCTTTGTGTATTCTCATGCAGTGCTTTTTATTTATGATCTTGAGAAAGCCATGGGAAGGTGAATTCACCTTTTTGCAAAAAAACAGAGAAATGTATTATAGAATGTTTAGTTGTTTCCTGGTGGTATCTTTTTCAAAAGGTATATGGAAATGACATTATAGACAATATCAAGTTACATATAAATATTTTTCTGTCAAGGAGAGAGGAGATTTCAGAAATATGAATCTGCTCCTCTTTGGGCCTATCTTGAATTCTGGCTCTTTCACCCAGCCAACTGTCAGGCACAGACCTATGCAAACATGAGTTCCTCACGGGTGGGCCTGAGATCCTTCAATTTCAGTCTTTAAAGCTAACGTTTCTTGACAGATGATATTTTAGGAAAACATCTCCTGAGACTTTCTCACAGTTCAATCAGGCATGTCTGGATTTCTATAGGCAAATCTCTGCATTTGCTCTATTATTTCTTATAAGAGAGTGTGCTCCCAATGAGTAGACACATTAAGATTTGCCTTTATAGAAGGTTTATCCATGATTGTTTAAACATGATATTTATGCATTATTATTTTTGTGGGATAATAAATTCAACATAAAGTATTCATTCCTATTTTAAAATTACAACCTTGGTTTCAGACTTGATAAGGGTATGTAAAATTTTCTAAAGAAAATATTTTATATAGAAGAAATCATGTAATACCTTGAATTTCAAAGAAGTTTCACATTTGACTGAACCATCATATGGAATAGAAAATATCTGAAAAGTCCAAAGTACAAAAACTACATGATAAAGGGTCCAGAATATGTAGGGATCTAAAACTATTTTTTTGTATGAAATACACTTAATGGTCTCTCCAATTTTACAAATTCATTGCTAGCTTATAAAACAAAAACTATTGAGTTACATTTACCTTTGCAGATGCAGAAAACACACAACAAAAGTCAGACAGATATTAAAATATTCCAGCCTTCCCATGAGATGATATTATTTCCATAAACTTTATAAAGCAAAATTAAATTCTTCTCTAATTATAGCTAAATATATTCACAAATCTTTAAAGATAAATAATGATTTAAGAAATTTTTAAGAACTTAAGAATACACTTAAGAAAAGGTCCTGAGTTATTGTAAAAAAATATTTTAATGCTGTTTTGTTTTAGGCTTTACATAATAAATTTGCAAGAGAAAAATAAATGCTTTTTCATAATGATATAATATGTACTTAAGAGTATGCAGCTTAATATGTGTTTCTTTGTAGTGACATATTTCTAATAGTAAAAAAAGATTAAGAATTTAAATACTTAAGTGATTCTGTTTTTGTATGTTTTAGGCAAGAAATAAATGTGATGAGCTTATAAGGGATATTATCTCTGAAGATCAAGTTCATATCCATGAAGAAATTACAACTAAAAAATATGAACTACTTTGTAAAATGTCCAAGTTACATATTCAAGTTTCATTTAAAACTTTTTTTTTTCCTTTTTCTTTTTCTGGGAGAGCAAGTGATCCAGTATTTGCCTCTTAGGAAAATTGAATTACTAACCAGTAATTACAGTTCTCTGAATGTGATATTCTCAGTGGATTTGTATCAATTTTGTATCAATTGTCTTGGGGCATTTTGGCATATGAGTTTCAGTAATGTAACATTGTGAAATAAAGAAAATTAAGTTCTAATGGATTATATCTTAAATTTGGCTAGTATATTTCTATAAAGCCACTTTGAAATTTTTTTTTCCAACAGTCTTGTGAAATAGATTCAGTTAACCCAAGATGTAGTTCTTTAGCACACAGAAAGGTGAAATCCAAATCCAAGATCATAATGTCATTTATGAAGCTAGAAAAATCTGTGCATGATGAGGTAGCACAGATTCACTCTGCTATATTGAGTCTCCAATTCCATTTTTAAAATGATGTAGCAAAGCAATATAAATGGGAGATACTAATCTTTAGAACATTTAAAATACCCTCGCTATCATTGTCTTGTAATTTTTAAGCATTTAATTCATTATAACATGCTACATATTAAAGTATGAATTACTAATTAATATGTGTATTTAAAAACTGAGATAAAGGTAGAAATTCAATTACTAGGAGAGTTTTTGAAAATACAAGATATTATAATCTAGAATCTAAAGTGAAAATGTTTAAGCATAATTATTATATTTCCAGTTATATGAACAGTAAGAAATATCTTACCATTTTAGAACCCTTAAAGATAAAAATACATATTTCATTGAATCAGGATTTTGTTTTAGGGTATAATGTAACTAAGGATGAACTGGTATTTTTTTGGAGAACAGAAAGATAAAAATTTTACCTTATGTAATATTGATTTTGGGAAATTTTGAAGAAATACTTTAAAAAGCTTAATTTCCTTTAAATTTTAAATGTTTCCTTTCTATTGCCAAATTAAAAGATCCTACTTTTCCTTGACTTATATTCAATCAGTAAGGTTAAGTATTATTTTAAAACACATGAGCTTACTTATTAACTAAGAGGTATGAAAATGAAGAAAGCTATTATTTTAGATATTTGGATGGTAAAAATTGCTATTATGCAAAGGGATTTTATCTTAATTATTCTGGAAGATGATTCAATTTATTTACATTGCATATCGTAAAATTAGTATACATGATTTATTTATTCATATGATTATCTGGAAATAAATATTAAACTAAGAAAAGATTAAGTTTTAAAATTAAAAATTTGGCTCTTGCCATCTGAGTCAGTCTGAGTCAGGGGATAGGGGACTTTTCCAAAGAGCTTTGCAACTCTAGGCCACATAACCTCCCGATCAGGGAGATTAATGAGACCAGTGGAGGACAGAAAGCCAATCAGTGCATTTGCTGTGAAGAGGAGGGTCATCAGAAAATGGAGACATCCCTGATGCTTCCGAGGGAAGCCACATGGTCAAGCAAGGCCTGGACCCATACTAGCACAAATGGCACTGGCAGATCTGAGAAGCTGCTGCAAGTTCCTGAGGACTCCCAAGGAAACTCAGCTGACTGTTAACAATAGATAGAAACAAAAGTCAGTTTGACTTGCTTCATCTTAAACACTTAGCAAAGACAGTCAAAGCCAAAACACAGCTATTCCTGGGCATTTTAAATAAAATAATAGTTAAATGTAACTTCCATAAATAAGTAAACAGGAGGCTTCAAAAGAGATTCTCAGACAGGAATGCCTGATTACTATCAAATGAAACTGCCAGAGTAGTTTTTAGTTCAAGGCCTTTATTTCTAACCTACGCAGGTAGGCTTAATGTTTGCTAGTATGGTTATCCAGCCCTAAGTAACAGAATTAAATATTTCTCTATTAGACACAGAGGTCATACTAGTAAAGGGATTTTGCAAGCTCAGATGACATTAAGTTATTAAACTGTATCTTAAGGAAAAGGACATCTGTAACCCTAAAAGTTAAATGTTGTGTTTACACCCATGACAATTCTGGCAATGTGCCGAATATCATTAAAGATTTACATGCTCAGATAGAAGCCATGTCCTCAGCAAATTTGTCATGGAAACAATATCTTAGCTCCTGGTTCTTGGTACTTCCTGGTGGAAAACATTGTTAGTCTTTGTCTCTGCCATCATACGCATTGGCATATTCCTGTGCTATGGGATTTATTGCTGCATCAATCTGGTTCCAGTACTAATGAATTCTTGTTTCTCTTATAGACCACCCATCACTCAAATGGCCTTCCAGTCTATTACTTCTCAATCAGACTTCTATCATGGACCCACTGGATAGACCCGATTTTTAAACGGAGATTCCAAACTGCTTGCCCCACACCATCCCTTTTCAGCCTGAAGAAGCCAGAAAGATTTTCTTCGTCCCCCTTGCTTACAGCAGTAAGGAGTTCCCAAATTAGAGGGGGGAATGAAGCCAGATTTAAAGTTAGGTAGTCAGTGTAGTTAGGTAAATCGGGTCTAATATCGAGTGAAATCTAAAATGGAGGCCATGCTGGGAATGACTCAGGGAAAACGCAGGACAATTCATGGAATGTTAATGAAGTCCTGAAAAGGCCCTAGGCCAAAGTCCACCTCAAAGAAATGTAAATGGAGCTCAGGAAACAGCCCCCAACAGATTTGGAGATAGCCCATCCTAGAGAAATGATAAGCCCATCCCAAAAAGTGATAATTGGGTCCACCTGTGTCCTAACCCCTTCAACCTATATTCCATCACCAAAACTATAAAAAGGGGAAAGAACAGCCCTTCCACGGATTCCCACCTTTTGGGTCCCCTTCTTTTTCCGGGAGAAGTCTTTTCTGCTGTCCTTTAATAAATTTCTAATTTCTACTCTGAAAAAAAAAATTCATCTTGTAATAAGCATATTTTGTTACTAATGACGTACATAACAGATTTTTTAAAGAGATTGTATGCAATACATATATTTGGGACTGGGAGTATACCTCAGTGGTAGAGCACTTGCCTAGCAATTGTAAGGCCTTGGGTTTAATCCTCACCTTCACAGAAAAGAAAAAACAACCACAACCAATTATTCCCTAACACTTTTGTCCATATGTTTGTGAGTATAATATAACTTGTATTTCAAATGAAGGGTTGTGTTTCTTATTTAAAGGAATGAGTAGTTTCAAGTTTCCAGTATCAAAGATGACTTCCAGGTAGACATGTTTGTCATTGCCATGAGAACTGGTTGCCTTTTTCACTACCCTAGAATAATATGTTAAGTGGAAAATACAATATAAATTGAGTGAGTATTTGCCCAAGTCCAAGTATGAGTTAAAGGTTTAGAAATATTTTATTTTCAAAAAGAGTACAAAGTGTGAAATGTCTAATAGTTTGTAGGTTGTTCATTTTATTAAAATTAGATTTTAAGGTAATAATAAAAGCAACTATCCTTTGAAACTAACTATGAGTGCCAAGTACCTTGCAAGCACTATTGTATTTGAGGTTTACAACACCATTGTCTAGAGAGCTGTGTTCCTTGTTAAGTAGGACAGGCAGAGATAGAATTCAGACTCAGAAAAGCATAACTCTAAAATGCAAACTTTCAACCCATGTACTATATTTCCTTCTGAGCCCCGAAGTTTTTTTTTGTTGTTGTTGTTTTTTTGATTACTAAAAACTAAATCTACTCCAAGTCTCAATTTAGTTTTAATTGTATTAAAAATTTTCTGAAAGGGAATATTCTTATTACAAAAGTAGAACATCCTGTGAAGTCTATAAAAAAAGGTAAATCAAAGAAAAAATTAATTACCCATAGTCATAATACTCCCTAATTAATTCATTCAAAAACTGGAAATTCTGTAGATTTTTTAACATTAGGTATCTGTAGGCCCACATAGCCAAATACTAGTGATGGTCTTCTTCTATCTAAAACTTAGACCCTAAAATGTGAAGGCATTAAGATTAAATGATGCCTCCCTGTTATTATATAGCAAGTGACAATGTTAAGTGTAATGTTTAAAAAATATTTTTTTTCTGATAACATTATAGTTTATTAAATGTTCATGTTGTCAATGTTTACAACATAATTGATAATAGTTCATGGTATTCCAGTAAATATGTATGTATTTTAACACTTAGTTTCTTTAATTTTTTTTACCAACTATTGGAGTTTAGTAAAATATTACCATGTTTATTTTTGTTTAAACTTGAATCCATGTACTTATGCATTATGCATGCCTACATGATTGCAGGAATGCATTCCTTATTTATTTATTTATTTATTTATTTATTTATTTATTTATTTATTTATTTTGGTACCAAGGATTGGACCCAGTGATGCTTAACCACTGATCCACATACTCAGCCCTTTTTTTGTATTTTATTTAGAAACAGGATCTTACTGAGTTGAGTTGGTGAGGAACTCGCTAAATTGCTGAGGCTGGCTTTGAACTCACAATCATCCTGCCTCAGCATCCCAAGACTCTGGCGTGTACCACTGAAACCAGCTACATGAATTCATGTACAAGAGACCACATTGCAGTTAAATTCTTCAGGTATATTAAACATATTATCCTTAAAGTAATTTTTATGTACGCAATGTGTGGGGGTATATATAAATTACTTTAAAGAATTTTATATATAATTGTATACAAACATATATAGGTATAAAAACTTGAAAAACAAGATACTTCTTTCCACTCTTTATTAGGATTATAAGATGATGGAAGAGGATTTCCCTGTAGGAAGTAAAAGGTCTCAGTATTCATATTTTTCAGGAATACCACCAAAGGAATTTTGAAGTAAGACTGCTAACAATGTGTAATGGTTTTCAGTCTATTGAGAAAACAGTGGATTGAGCAAGACTATATAATAGCACTATTTTAGGGTAGAAATTTTTTTTGAGACAATTATTCCCTCAAAGAAACTTGAGAAAATAATACATTTTTTGCCTTAGAGAATTCAAAAGATGTGTTTTCTACTGTGCTGATAGTATGATACTATTTTCACAAATTAAGAGCCCTCAATAGAGAAATGGCCCGACTCTATAACTACTGTCAATGGTAATAGCTCAAGATCAACTACTTTAAAATTAAAATGACAATTTATTTTTTCAGCTCTTCTCTCCTGTTTAATTGGCATCTATTCAAAAATTCCATACATGGGTCAAATTATTTATTTACCTAGAAATACATTCTGCAATGAATTTACACTGGAGCCTTTTAAAGTGAGTTGTGGTGCAGAAAATTAGATGTCTCCTGGGTAAAACATTGTGATTTTCAATAAATGCAATGGTAGATTGGTAACATCAGTTTTTAACATTTTTGAAAGAAAATTATTCATGCTGTTTCTCTGCAGTGCTGAACTTTGAGGATTCCTATAATCATTTGACCTTATGTTACATGAAGCTGACCCAGATTTGCATGCAGAGAAAAAACATTTTGGCTCAGACAGCAATCACTAAACTCACTTAACTGAATAAATTGGTTGTTAAGTAAAAAGTCTTGGTTAAATTCCTGTATATTGAGGCATTGGGGTTTTGATGCTATGTTCAGCTTGTTAGAAAAGAAAGATATATAAACTTAGTATTACTACATAAACAAAAGCACTATTTTACTCAGGTATTAATTCCCTAAAACTTTTGTTCAATTGATTGGTTTATATAGATAGTAACATTTAGATACCTAACCAAGCCAATAACTATAGATAGTACCTGAATTTACAAGTGTTATCTTTCTGACAAAATTATGGCTTTCTTCTTATACTGTATTCAATGAGTATCTTGCTTTAGGCTAAACAGTCATAGTAGATGATTTATACTTTAGAATTTTTGATTGAAAAAATCTGGGTCAAATCACCATTTCACCCAGCTATTGCCCTTCTTGGACTATTCCCTGAAGACCTTAAAAGAGCGTACTACAGGGATATTGCCACATCAATATTCATAGCATCACAATTCACAATACCTGGACAGTGGAACCAACCCAAATGCCCTTTAATAGTTGAATGGATAAATAAATATGGCATTAATACACAGTGGAGTATTACTAGCACTAAAAAGTGACAAAATCATGGAATTTGCAGGGAAATGGATGGCATTAGAGAAGATTATGCTAAGTGAAGCTAGCCAATCCCTAAAAATCAAATGCAAATGTCTTCTTTGATATAATGAGAGCTACTAAGAACAGAGCAGGGAGGAAGAGAAGGAGGAAAAGATTAATATTAAACAGAGACATGAGGTGGGAGAGAAAGGGAGAGAAAGGGGAAATTGCATGCAAATGGAAGGAGACCCTCATTGTTTAACAAAATTACATATAAGAGGTTGTGAGGGGAATGGGAGAAAAACAAGGAGAGAAATGAATTACAGTAGCTGAGGTAGAGAGAGAAGAGGGGAGGGGGGATAGTAGAGGATAGGAAAGGTAGCAGAATACAACAGTTACTAATGGCATTATGTAAAAATGTGGATGTGTAACCGATGTGATTCTGCAATCTGTATTTGGGCTAAAAATGGGAGTTCATAACCCACTTGAATCTAATGAATGAAATATGATATGTCAAGAACTTTTTATTGTTTTGAACAACCAATAAAAAAGAGAAAAAAAAGAAAGAAAAAAAAAGAAACACCATAATGTGGTGAAAATAATCTAACAAACATTGTTGAAATAGTAATACTGAATGGAGAAAGAATTTTAAGTATGACTAGCTTCATAATAACTATAAGTTCAAACTATGGTGATGTTTTTTTCATTAAAAGAAAAGAATGACTGTTCTTTATAGGTATAGCATCTCTGTGGTCCTTATTAACTACTATATAATAAAATTACAAATTATGGTTAGTTATACAATATTTTTATACATGTCCAATATCATTATACATGTCCAAAATAGATTTTTCACATTTAAAGTACTTTATACATAATAATGATTTTTATCACTTCCCACTGAAGAAAACGATCACTATCCCCTTATTTTAGTGATTAGACACAGAGAAGTTTACCTTCTTGCTTATTGACACATGAATATAAAGACGGAGGTCAGAGTATTCATCTAGATTTGGTTCTCATTCATTTTTGGCAAATGTCATTAGTAGTTTGTTTGTTGGCTTTTTTTTAATATTTACTTTTAGTTTTTGGCGGACACAACATGGGGTGCTGATGATCAAAACTGGGCCCCCCACATGCCAGGGAGTGCTGTATCATTTGAGCCACATCCTCTCTTGGGTGGCTTTTTAATACAGTGCTGGGTGTTCAACCCAGTACCTCACGCATGCTAGAGAAGTGCTTTACCTCTTATCCGTAACCCTATTCCCCAAATTCCTTTACTTATTTTTTTTGGGGGGAGTAGAGTGTGTGTGTGTAGTGCAAGGGATTGAATCCATGGCCTTAATCAGCAAAACAAGCACTCTACTGACTAAGCTATATCCTCAGCCCTGATCTATAGTCTTTTAACAGTGACAATGGAGCAGCCTGTCATTCAGCCTTTGATTCTGCACCCACTTGGCTCAGGTTGGAGGCAGGGCATGAAGCCTTGACCAATCAGTCTCTTAGGTGAGAACTGTCCAACCCTCATGCAGCCAGTGATGATGGGGAGGGTGTCCACAATCTTCTGTTCCCTTGATGTCTGGAGCCCACCATTTTTTCAGTCTTTTTGTTGGCTTCTGTCCTGGATCCAAGCGCAGGTGTCTGTGCTATGCAGAAACTGAAAACAAATCACAGGGAGAACACTGAGAACCCTGAGAGCCAGGAAATGGTAAGTGTGCCTTGTTATCTTGAGACTGGGTAGGAAGGTGGCTTAAAGCTGACAGAAGTAGCAATGGTGGAAACTTGTAGTCATGGCTAGGGAGTCCTCATGGACCTCTCCAGAGTCTTGTGGCCAGAGCGTCTCTCTGTGGTATCTTAGCGATCACCTCCCTCTGACTAGTCTAGTGAGGCTTAGATCAACAGTTGAAAACATGGGCATTTTGTTCCATAAATGTAAGGTGTTTCCAGCATTTTTCTAAAGCCCTTTGTGGGCTTCCATGTCCCATGATTCCAGCATGGCTCCAGAATGCATAATGAAGACTGAGATAATTACCAGGAGAGAACCACAACTACATTTGTTGTATTCAAGCATGAGAGAGGCTGCTGATTGTAGGGCTTGTTACTCATGAGGGTTTGTTTGTTTGTTTGTTTATTATTATTTTTTTTGTGTGTGTGCGTGTTTGTTTGTTGTTTTCTTTTTGGTACCAGAAATTCAACCCAGAGGTGTTCATCCACTGATTCACATTCCCATCCTTTTTTAATATTTTTATTTAGAAACAGGGTCACTTTGAAGTTCTTAGGGCCTCACACATTTGATGATGCTGGCTTTTAACTCATTCTCTTCATGAGTCCTGAGATTTTTAAATGTAGCAGAAGCAGTATCTCAAATCCAGAACAAAAACCTGAAATCCAGAACTTCAGCTTATCTCTCATAGGTCTCAGAATAAACCCCTAGTTTTCTAACTCTCTGTTCACATATCCAAAACTAGGGTTCTCTGTTCACAGAGAATAAGTTTAATAATGACCATGTAATGCAGATAATGGGCCTCACTCAAAGACACCTGGTGGCTAACTGAAAGATGTTAATGAGCACCATTAAGGCCTATTTCAAAAGTAAAAGACCTTGAATCCCACTTGTGGGAACACCTTCTACAAAGTCCTTTGTCCCAGGAGTGATTCCTTATTGAATTTGAAGGAAAAAGGATGGGTCACAGAAAGAATAAAAGTGAACCCATATGGTAGTCAGGATGCCTTTTCCAAAGCCTATTTTAAATGCATTATGCTCCATGTTCTGCCCAAAACCATCAGTAAACTTCTAAGATGGCACACAAAAATGATTTTTTTTTCTGATATCAATCCTCATACAACATGGTGGCCATTCCATTTCTTCTTGCTTAAATAATTTTTTTTCTTCAAAATTTATGAAACAAGCACCCAGATTCATGGAAAACTGAGAAATTTTGGTTCATCTAAAAACTCCACTTTCAGCATTATTAATCATTATTTCCCCATGTTTTATTTCAAATGTATGCATCATTTATAATGTTTTTCTTCAAGAACTGGAGGGCATTTTTAAATTATTTTAATTTATAATTCTGAGATTTTTCACATGAGAAAAAAGCAGAATAATATTAGGTGACATTAAAAAGAATGAATCTCTCCTAAATGAGGTCTATGTGTCCCATTTAAAAATTTTTTTAAAAACTGTAATGGGTCATCAATTGAGGGTGTATTTATTTATTAATTAATTTATTTATTTACTTATTTATGGTCAGACCATTTCATTAAAATAACCCACAGAAGGGGCTGGGGTTTTGGCTCAGTGTAGAGCACTCACATATCACATGCAAGGTCATGGGTTCGATCCTCAGCACCAAATAAAAATAAGTAAATAATAAATAAATTAATAAATTAATAAATAACCACAGAAACATTCCAAACATTTCAGGAAACTCTTATTCTGGTGTGGCAGGAAGAAATAGAAGTGGGACTAACTTGAATTTAAATTACATGCAAGTTCAATCTCTCTCTCCCTCTCCCCCCCCCTCTCTCTCAATCTCTGTACTGAGGATTGACTCCAGGGCCTCATACTTAGAAGGCAAGCACTCTACATGCTGAGCTATTTACTCAGTCCAATTTTTTTTGGCGGGGGAGAGACCAGGGATTGAAATCAGGGGCACTGTAACACTGATCCACATTCCTACCCCTATTTTGTATGAGTCAAATGAATATTTTTGTGATGTTTGAATGATATATGTTCTTTTTAGAATTTGGATTTGCATATCTATTGCTACTTTTACATGATTTTAATATATATATATATATATATATATATATATATATATATATATATATATATATATTTCTCTGTCTCTCTCTGTCTCTCTCTCTCTCTCTCTCTCTCTCTCTCTCTCTCTCTCTCTCTCTCTCTCTTTCTCTCATATATATTATTCTTTGAATGGAGTTTTCTCACCCCTTAGTAGTTCCTGAATGAATCAAGACCCAAAGTGCCACCTACTTCATCCTTGAATGATGTCTAGACCAATACAGTGAAATATTTGAAATTCTCATGACCAGGAATTTCTGAACTGGAGATCCATCCGATCTCCTGTTGCTCATCATTACTGAACAAGATAGTTCCTTTATTGACTGTAATTCATAAAAATGGTGTAGAACAGACATGCCATTGAGTTGGAGCCTGCTGGGAACTGGCCTTGGAGCAGTGGAGTGCAGGAGTCTGATAAAACATCTGTGGTGGAGCCATGTGGATCTGTCATTGGCTTCCAAATAACATGTGACTGACATGGGACAGTCAGCAGACACTTATATGTAAAGGCCTCTTGTTGTGGGGAGATGTTTGGGGGTGATAATCAGAGTCAGATTGATACTCTAAGTAGGAAAGATGTATGGGATAGCAGCCCAGTTGGTGTTTTCTCTTGCAAAACCTGACTCATCACATGTGACAGTACTCCCTCCAGTGCTGTTTCCCAGTTTGTTGTAGGGACAAATGAAGCAAGGCACTGAAGATAGAAAGAAACAGTTTCATTTGTCTACATCCAGGTTCAGAGAGCACAGCTTTTGCTGTTATTAATCAATCCCGCCAAGTTCAGGGAATTTCAGAGTTTTATACCCAGCATGTAAGTAGAGGGGCTCAGAAGTTTACAGCCTGCAGAAGTTCACATAAAAGCAGCTTTTTCTTTCACTGTCTGGGCAAGTTAACCCTTCAAGGACAACACTTGAGAAGAGGAGAACTTCTTCTATCCTTTCTTCCTCCCTCTGCCAGCTGTTACCATGGAGCCAATTTGTAACTTATCTTAAAAATGTAGACATCTCTGTGAAGCCTAGCTCAAGGCCAGAGGCCTTGTTTGCAATTTCTTCATAGTACTATACTGGATATATTTGTGAATATATACTGGATATATTTGTGAAAATAGTAAGGGGGTGTCCAGCACCTTGGCCAATGGCCAAGTAAACAGGGCAACACAAAAATAGAAAGTTTATCTACATTGAACTATTTTGCAGAGAATCTTTGGCTGACAGTCCCCAAATCAGCCATGGTGAAGTGGACTTTTCTGTGGAGAAAGGGGTACCACTTCATTGGGTCCCCCTCTTCCTCCAGGGAGAAGTCTTTTCTGCTGTCCTTTAATAAAGCTTCAACTTTCCACTCTAAACTTGTCTTGATGTGCTTCTCTGGTGTTATACTTCAGCATTGGAAAAGCAAGGCCTCATTACCAGTAAATAGCCATAACAATAACAGTCAAAGGACAGAGATAATGCCAAAAGTAAATTCAACATTTAGAATTGAAGATAATAATAATCTTTAGTGATAAGAATTACTTAATTTAATACTTTAAAAATAATGACAACATGTTTCCAGGGAGCAAATTTGTGACATTGCAGTCAAGGGGAGAAATAAAGAATATCCATGCATTTCTGCCCCTTTCAATTCTTTAATCACTCAAATTCTTAATACAACTTTACTCTATAGGTTCCTAATGAAGGAAAAAACAATCCTTAATGATAGGCTCTGCAGTGGAGATAATCAAATAACACCAAGCAATTCTAGATTAATTAATTCCCAGAAAACAATTTTAGATTAATTCTGAACATTGCAAAACAGATTTAATCATGACAGGCTTGTGACAGACATTTCCTCTGAATGCTAAGTTCAAAACTCTCAAACCTTAGGCTTTATGTCCTGCAGATGCACACTCACTCAGACAGCAGTAATCAGGTCCCAAACCAAAACAGGCTTTTTCTGGTGGGGAGTGGATGACCAGTTGAGGAGAGGGTCACAGGGAGAAGTTGCAGCTCTCCCAAAAGTCCAGACAAGGCGGTAGAGTTTGAGAGCAGTGAGGATCACACAGAGAATAGGAAAATGATGGCAAGTGATGGGATGTCAGTGTAGGTCCTCATCAGGCTCTCCAGCTGGAGTACATACTCGTTTAGGCTGGCTAAATCCCTGTTTTTAGCTCTATTTTTTAAACTAAATTTTGTTTTTATTTTTTATTTTTTACCACACCTTGTAATTATCAGGTGCCACCAGATTTCTCATTTACCCTGAGGTCAGAAATATCTGGTCTGGTGGTCTCCATCCTGATATTCTCACCTTTCACTCTTATCAGGAGAGGAAAGCCTCTGGAGTTTTTTAAATGGAGTGAGAAACTGATGTGACTCCATTTTTGAGAAACCAGCCACTTCAGAGCAAAGCCTGTCCAAAAGGGGGAGTTGCCCTTGTCCATGGAAAAACTCAGAGTGCTCCTAGGCATATACCAACCCTGCTGAGTTGTTTGTCTGTAAATAACTGGAGAGATCTTCCATGCCAAGTAATCCTGACTCAGTTACACTAGGTTAGGACCCACAGCAACCCCCTAGCTACCACAAAAATCATGAGACACAGAAAATACCTGAAACACCAGGTGACCTTCCCAGTAGTTTTGTTGATTGGTAACATGATTAGGCAAGTTTATCATATACACTCTTGCAACCTCTCATGCCTAAACCAATCGGTTCAAAAGTATCCACAACTTGAACTAACCAATCACCCTTACACAACTTGTTCCTGCCAATGAATGTGCTAATCAATGTTAAGAGTTGTTGTTTGACTTTTCTGTGATGTGAAATGATTGGCTGTGTGATGTTGTGATGCATACAATATCCCACAAAATCTATTAATCCTCAATGAATTAAGGGTCAAGACTCACTCTTTAAGACCACTAAATCTGAAATGGTTGTGAGTCTAGGCTTGAGCTTACAATAAACACTCTTGTGTGACTGCATCAGATTCAGCTCCTGGAGGTATATTGGGGTCTCATGAATCTGGCATTACAGGAGTTGCTTAGGTTCAGGCCTAAGGCCATTATCACACAACCCCTTTCACCTTGACAGCTCTTCTGCAGATAAACAGAAGCCATAACACATAACTCCTGTCTTCATAAACTTGATCTCTTGAGTCCAGTGTCATTTCAAGTTCTGGGTTTAAAAAGACATATTCATTTTCCTTGATGTTTTCAATAAATCACACAGAATTCTTAGAAATGGCTTGGAAGGATAACAATGTTATATTGCAAAACTTCATGAACTTTCAAATTGCTTGCTGTGTGTGACTGACCAGTATGTGAAAGGTCTTGGGAAAATGTGAGTATATTATGAATATAATAGAACTCTTGAGACTTTTTTTCTTACTGTACACACATCCTGAGGCCAAATGAGGCTGTTTACTAGAGGTCATTTCTCAAAGAAGAGATAGTGATCATAAAGGAATAAATTAACCTATATATTATAAATAAATCTAATATATATTTGATTAAAATTGATGACTCATATGGCCATGCCAAATAGTTTGCTGAATCATTTCAATTACAGTTATTTAGTTATTTTAATATTTTGCTTACTGTCTGCATTAGAGACATCGTTGACCTGCAGTTCAGGAAAACTGTTAATTCTAGCACTGAATTTATCAGGTTTTGACACTTTGATATATTACTTATTGCCATAGGATCTATTGTTTCTCAATGTGTATATTTATAAATTTATACATTCTAGAAGATTTTAGAAAGATAAAAGAAAATATGTATTAAAAGAGTAGTTTAAAAAGCTCTTTAATATACCATTGCTATGGTTATTAAATAGCATTTTCTTTTTAAGAAGGTATTAACCTGGGGCTGGGGATGTGGCTCAAGCAGTAGCGCACTTGCCTGGCATGCATGCAGCCCAGGTTCGATCCTCAGCACCACATACAAACAAAGATACTGTGTCTGCCAAAAACTAAAAAATAAATATTAAAATTCTCTCTCTCTCTCTTTAAAAAAAACAGAATGTATTAACCAGCAATAAGTATACAACAATACATAATAAATAAATCTGGTACAAACAAATAAACATAAATTAATAAATGGTATATGATTTATTTTATAATAATATTGGTAAAATATACCCAGAGGTGAAAATAAACATTTAAATAATGATACATATACATGTCCATTTTTATTAAGGTATAGTGAAATACATCTATTTTTGTAATATACTTTTGTTCATGAAAGCATCATAAATATTATCAAATATTGTTGTACCTGCACAAAATTAAAAATCCAAATTGTACATATATCAGTAAATAAATGGCGTTTAGTGACTGAAATTTCTGAGTCTGTTATTGTGAAACACAAATATTCAATAAAATATGCTCTGAAGAAAACCTCAATTTGAAAATGTAAAAACATAGAAAGGAGTATTTAGAGTTGTTTTACCATGAGATTAATTTAAAATACCTTTGATACCCAAACAAATACTCTGAAGTTTTTGCTCTTAAGAAATACATATGAAAGAATACAGCAATTCTGTCTCTGAGTAATGCAAGCATAAGAGAAAGATGATAAGAATATTAAGTAAGCCTCAAAAATCTGAGGATCATGAAATAAATAAATTCTTGGTAGAAAATATCAATCAATTTTGATGTAAAGTCAAAACTAATAAGCATTCTAATTTACCAAATCTTAATGATTTTATATATTAGAGAAAAGAAGTCAGAATTTTAAGCAAATAAATGAGAAATGGGTGTGCACAACAAGGTTTAACCTCAGAAAATTTTATACATCCCCTGTGTCTGTCCATGTGTCTCTCTCATGTCTTTCCAGTGTGACATCCAAAAAAAATGAAGAACAAGTTTTTGAGTAATTATATTTAGGTCTTAAAAAAGTTAAAGAAAATAATTAGCTCTCTTTATCTATTTTTAAAAGTAATTTGCCTTCGTATTTCTTCAATAATTAATGATTACCCTGTGCTTGTTGCTGATAATACAGAATGTGTAGAACCACCCAGAATGAGAGCACTATTTAAATAATGTCAGAACAAAAAGTGCTACAGACGAGTAGGAACTGAAAAACAAGGCCAAAGCCAGTGCAGGACCACACAGCATTTAGGGGTATATCAAAGAGGAATGGAGTTGGTCTTAAGAGGTCTGACTTCCCTTAGCCAAGACAAATAACTAGTACAAACTGTCTTAAAATATTTTTCTTCAAATCTTATAATTTAATGGATACATGGTAAGAATCCAGAAGTTAAATGTAAACTAGCAAATTTACATTCATTTCTGGGACACTTTTACTTCTAGTTCTATAGATTAATTAATTTTAATGCCTTTCTAGATATGGTAGATAACTTTTTCTTATTCAACATTTATTAGGTAATTTATAAAGGACTCCATTACAGAATTCAGTCATTTTAAAAAATTCATAAAGCAACAGATGAAATTGTTTAAAACACAGACACAGTAATATCACAGGATATAAAGTCTGTGTAGACACCATGGTCTTTATGTTTAGCTCCTAGTTTAAAGAAAGCTTAACTGGCTTGTGTGTTTAGTATTAAACCAAAATTTATTTTTTCATGTTCTATCTCCCCTTTTCCATATCTAGTTTCTCTCATTTTAGAATCAGGTTAGGAAAATTTAATGTCCTTGTCTAATCTTCTGTTTTCATTCTGAAGGATCTTTTCAACATTATCTTTCAGGTTTTGTAATAGCCATCTATTTTTTTTTTTTTTTAATTTAAACTTGTTCTTAATATACAAATTCTCTGCCTTCATTTTTGAGTTTTGCACCTGGTGAGGTGTGATTCATTGAGTTCAGGTTTGAAAAAATAATCTTTAAGTTATAAAGTTTCAATTATATATTTTAAGATAAAGAAACAGTTTTAAAGTTACCGTATTTGCTATAATATTTTAAGTACAATAATTTTAAATTACAAATATTTTAACTACATTAAATTTCTTTCTCATTTGGCAATC
This sequence comes from Callospermophilus lateralis, assembly GCF_048772815.1. Classification (NCBI taxonomy): domain Eukaryota; kingdom Metazoa; phylum Chordata; class Mammalia; order Rodentia; family Sciuridae; genus Callospermophilus; species Callospermophilus lateralis. The sequence continues at coordinate 438,895 of NW_027514876.1, forward strand.
CTAATGAAGGCGTAATGTCTCATTCTATTTTTACTTATAATTTTATTCTATTAAATATGCCTTTTCATTTATTATTCATGTAAAATTATTAATAGTAATTCATCACTGGTTAAGAGACATGAGTCAGCCAAGAGGCAAGTTAAATAAAAATTCAAGTTTATCTCCATACACAAAATAACTCTCTAAGCATACTTTTTGCTGGAAAAAAATACTTCAAGATGGCAAGTAGCACAAAGAAGTGTGCTGAAGGCTGAAACTGATTCTGAAAGCTAATGCCTATCCCACAGCACACCATCACAAAGTGAAGATTTCTAAAGTCTGGGAGACTAAGGTGGATATATTTGATGGAAACACATACTCTTGTGATACTAACAAATTGCAGAGAAAAAATGATTGATAAAACCCATGAAATGCAGGAACCCCAGAGTTCTGAAAACTATCTCAGATGTAAGCCACACAGTATACCTTCCTGACCATTAGATTTTGTTCACCTTAGACCTTTTAGAGTGGAAAATAAACATTGATTAACTAAATCACTGAGATGTGGGGTTCTAAACAACATTTATTTTCTCAGCTATACAGTCTAAAACATTAGTCCTAATAGATTAAAGCACAAGAATCTGGGACATATTTTTCAAGGCTTTTTAATTTTATTAGAATATACATTTAATGTGCCACATTCTTTTCCAAATTTCTTATGGAACAATATCAAAGATTTGACATTTTGCTTGATGATACTTAGGGAGTCACTTAAAGAACTGTAGAGTCATTCCACTCACGCCAAGATGATATCATATTTACATAAAGAGTGAGTTTTTAGGTTATTTGTGGTATAAGGCACAGATTCTATTCAAAACATTAGCAAAAAATACAATCATTGTCAGATGAAGTCCTGATATATAAAAATAAAATAACTTAAAAAAATTCCAAGCTGGGCATGGTGGCGAATGCCTGTAATCTTTTTTTTTTTTTTTTTTTTTTTTTTGTTTGCAGTTGACTTTTATTTAGGGCCATGAAAGAAACTTCTCTAAAAGAAGTCACTTCTACATTGCTCAATTAAAACTCGGGAAACTTTAGTTACCCTATGAGCTGAGCTCCTCCTTATACTCTTTTAAGCTAGTAGGTTAATTGTTTTTTTTTTTTTTTTTTTTTTTTTTTTTAATTAATTTTTATTGTAGGTTGTTCAAAACATTACATAGTTTTTGATATATCATAATTCACACTTTGATTCAAGTGGGATATGAACTCCCATTTTTACCCCATATACAGATTGCAGAATCACATCAGTTGCACATTGATTTACATATTGCCATTCTGGAGTCTGTTGTATTCTGCTGCCTTTCCCATCCTCCGCTATCCCCCCTCCCCCCTCCCCTCCCCTCTTCTCTCTCTACCCCCTCTACTGTAATTCAATTCTCCCCCTTATATTTTCCCTCCTTTCCCCTCACTTCCTCTTGTATGTAATTTTGTATACCCCTGAGGGTCTCCTTCCATTTACATGAAATTTCCCTTCTCTCTCCCTTTCCCTCCCACCTCTCATCCCTGTTTAATGTTAATCTTCTTTTCATGCTCCTCTTCCCTACTCTGTTCTTAGTAACTCTTCTTATATCCAAGAAGACATTTGGCATTTGTTTTTAAGGGATTGGCTAGCTTCACTTAGCATAATCTGCTCTAATGCCATCCATTTCCCTCCAAATTCTATGATTTTGTCATTTCTTAATGCAGAGTAATACTCCATTGTGTATAAATGCCACATTTTTTTTATCCATTCGTCTATTGAAGGGCATCTAGGTTGGTTCCACAGTCTTGCTATTGTGAATTGTGCTGCTATGAACATGGATGTAGCAGTGTCCCTATAGTGTGCTCTTTTTAGATCTTTAGGGAATAGACCGAGTAGTGGAATAGCTGGATCAAATGGTGGTTCCATTCCGAGCTTTCCAAGAAGTCTCCATACTGCTTTCCAAATTGGCCTCACCAATTTGCAGTCCCACCAGCAATGTACAAGAGTACCCTTTTCTCCACATCCTCGCCAGCACTTGTTGCTGTTTGACTTCCTAATGGCTGCCAATCTTACTGGAGTGAGATGGTATCTTAGGGTGGTTTTGATTTGCATTTCTCTGACTGCTAGAGATGGTGAGCATTTTTTCATATACTTGTTGATTGATTGTATGTCCTCCTCTGAGAAATTTCTGTTCAGGTCCTTGGCCCATTTGTTGATTGGGTTATTCGTTATCTCATTGTCTAATTTTTTTAGTTCTTTGTATATTCTGGATATTAGGGCTCTGTCTGAAGTGTGAGGAGTAAAGATTTGTTCCCAGGACGTAGGCTCCCTATTCACCTCTCTTATTGTTTCTTTTGCTGAGAAAAAACTTTTTAGTTTTAGTAAGTCCCATTTGTTGATTCTAGTTATTAACTGTTGTGCTATGGGTGTCCTATTGAGGAATTTGGAGCCCGACCCCACAGTATGTAGATCATAGCCAACTTTTTCTTCTATCAGACGCCATGTCTCTGATTTGATATCAAGTTCCATGATCCACTTTGAGTTAACTTTTGTGCATGGCGAGAGAAAGGGATTCAGTTTCATTTTGTTGCATATGGATTTCCAGTTTTCCCAACACCATTTGTTGAAGATGCTATCCTTCTTCCATTTCATGCTTTTAGCCCCTTTATCAAATATAAGATAGTTGTAGTTTTGTGGATTGGTTTCTGTGTCCTCTATTCTGTACCATTGGTCCACCTGCCTGTTTTGGTACCAGTACCATGCTGTTTTTGTTACTATTGCTCTGTAGTATAGTTTGAAGTCTGGTATAGCTATGCCGCCTGATTCACATTTCCTGCTTAGAATTGTTTTTGCTATTCTGGGTCTTTTATTTTTCCATATGAATTTCATGATTGCTTTCTCTATTTCTACAAGAAATGCCGTTGGGATTTTGATTGGCATTGCATTAAACCTATAGAGAACTTTTGGTAATATCGCCATTTTGATGATGTTACTTCTACCTATCCATGAACAGGGTATATTTTTCCATCTTCTAAGATCTTCTTCTATTTCTCTCTTTAGGGTTCTGTAGTTTTCATTGTATAAGTCTTTCACCTCTTTTGTTAGGTTGATTCCCAAGTATTTTATTTTCTTTGAGGATATTGTGAATGGGGTGGTTGTCCTCATTTCCATTTCAGAGGATTTGTTGCTGATATACAGGAATGCCTTTGATTTATGCGTGTTGATCTTATAGCCTGCCACTTTGCTGAATTCATTTATTAGCTCTAATAGTTTCTTTGTAGACCCTTTTGGGTCTGCTAGGTATAGAATCATGTCATCTGCAAATAGTGATAATTTGAGTTCTTCTTTTCCTATTTTTATGCCTTTAATTTCTTTCGTCTGTCTAATTGCTCTGGCCAGTGATTCGAGAACTATGTTGAACAGAAGTGGTGAGAGAGGGCATCCCTGTCTTGTTCCAGATTTTAGAGGGAACGCCTTCAGTTTTTCTCCATTCAGAATGATGCTAGCCTGAGGCTTAGCATAGATTGCTTTTACAATGTTGAGGTATGTTCCTGTTATCCCTAGTTTTTCTAGAGTTTTGAACATAAAGGGATGCTGTACTTTGTCGAATGCTTTTTCTGCATCTATCGAGATGACCATATGGTTCTTATTTTTAAGCCTGTTGATGTGGTGAATAACATTTATTGATTTCCGTATATTGAACCAACCTTGCATCCCAGGGATAAATCCTACCTGATCATGGTGCACAATTTTTTTGATATGTTTTTGTATCCGGTTCGCCAGAAGTTTATTGAGGATTTTTGCATCTAGGTTCATTAGAGATATTGGTCTGTAGTTTTCTTTCTTTGAAGTGTCTTTGTCTGGTTTAGGAATCAGGGTGATGTTGGCCTCATAGAATGAATTTGGAAGTTCTCCCTCTTTTTCTATTTCCTTAAATAGCTTGAAAAGTATTGGTGTTAATTCCTCTTTAAAGGTTTTGAAAAACTCTGCTGTATACCCATCCGGTCCTGGGCTTTTCTTAGTTGGTAGTTTTTTGATGGTATCTTCTATTTCCTCAATTGATATTGGTCTGTTTAGGTTGTCAATATCCTCTTGGCTCAATCTGGGCAAATCATATGACTTAAGAAATTTATCGATGCCTTCACTATCTTCTATTTTATTGGAGTATAAGGATTCAAAATAATTTCTGATAATCTTCTGTATTTCTGAAGTGTCTGTTGTGATATTGCCTTTTTCATCCCGTATGCTGGTAATTTGAGTTCTCTCTCTTCTTCTCTTTGTTAGCGTGGCTAAGGGTCTGTCGATTTTATTTATTTTTTCAAAGAACCAACTTTTAGTTTTGTCAATTTTTTCAATTGTTTCTTTCGTTTCGATTTCATTAATTTCAGCTCTGATTTTAATTATTTCTTGTCTTCTACTTCTTTTGCTGTTGTTTTGCTCTTCTTTTTCTAGGATTTTGAGTTGAAGTATTAGATCATTTATTTGTTGGTTTTTTCTTTTTTTAAGGAATGAACTCCAAGCAATAAATTTTCCTCTTAGAACTGCTTTCAATGTGTCCCATAGATTCCGATATGTTGTGTCTGTGTTTTCATTTATCTCTAAGAATTTTTTAATTTCCTCCTTGATGTCTTCTATAACCCATTGATCATTCAGTAACCTATTGTTCATTCTCCAAGTGATGCATGATTTTTCCTTACTTCTTTTATTGTTGATTTTCAATTTCATTCCATTATGATCAGATAATATGCATGGTATTATCTCTACTCCTTTATATTGTCTAATAGTTGCCCTGTGACATAATATATGATCTATTTTTGAGAAGGATCCATGTGCTGCTGAGAAAAAAGTGTAACTGCTTGATGTTGGGTGGTATATTCTATATATGTCAATTAAGTCTAGGTTCTTAATTGTGTTATTGAGCTCTATAGTTTCCTTATTCAACTTTTGTTTGGAAGATCTGTCCAGTGGTGAGAGAGGTGTGTTGAAGTCTCCCATGATTATTGTATGGTGGTCTATTAGACTCTTGAACTTGAGAAGAGTTTGTTTGATGAACATAGCTGCTCCATTGTTTGGGGCATATATATTTATGATTGTTATGTCTTGTTGGTGTATGGTTCCCTTGAGAAGTATGTAGTGTCCCTCTTCATCCCTTTTGATTAACTTTGGCTTGAAATCTATTTTATTTGAAATGAGTATGGACACTCCTGCTTGTTTGCGAAGTCCATATGAGTGATATGATTTTTCCCAACCTTTCACCTTCAGTCTATGTATGTCTTTTCCTATCAGATGTGTCTCCTGAAGGCAGCATATTGTTGGGTCTTGTTTAGTGATCCATTCTGCTAGCCTGTGTCTCTTAATTGGTGAGTTTAAGCCATTAACATTTAGAGTTATTATTGAGATATGGTTTGTTCTTCCAGCCATATTTGTTTATTTATGTTACTAAACATGGTTTGTTTTCCTCTTTGATTATTCCCCCCCACCTTTACTGTACTACCTCCCGCTGTTGGTTTTCATTGATATTTTCCATTTCCTCTTCCTGTAATATTTTGCCGAGGATGTTTTGAAGAGCTGGTTTTCTAGCTGCAAATTCAAGCTCAAAGCCAGTCTCAGAAATTCTGCAAGATTAAGTCTCAAAAACAAAAAAAGAAAGAAAGAAAAAAGAAAAGAAAGAGCAGAGGTTTGGCTCAGTAGTTAATCACCTGTGGGTTCAAATCCTGATTTAAATAATAATACTAATAATAGTTCTAAATGACATCATGATAAACACAATAAAAATTTGTAACTGAACTTTTTTTTGGTGGTACTGAGGATTAAACCCAGGGCCTTGTGAATGTGAGGCCAGCACTCTACCAATTGAGTTATATCCCCAACCCTATAACTGAACATCTTAGTAGAATCTAGCTTCCTTCTGTGACTTTTGTGTTTTTGCTATTCCTTCTATTATTCTATACTTTCTGCCAAAATTTTCTTCAGAAATGAAAAACTCACTCCTTCCACAAATGACCTTCATAAAGGAAAATTTCTGGACATCTTCACCCCTTTGGTAAGTATTGTCAAGTCTTCTTTTATGAGTTAAAAACTCTATCCTGTTCTTTAATTTGATACTTCTGCCTGTTTTCTGTCCTTTTGTTTAAAATTGTGATTTATAAGTGTATAGTTACAATTATGGTTTACATTGCTTCCTTGTCCTAGAACAAATATGCCTTTTGCACACTTATCTCTAAAAACCAAAACTCATGCTTTCATTTTTCTTTGTGTTCAGCTACATCACCAAGGTGGCTACAGGTCTTAATGCAAGCAGTTTCTGTTTGATCTGGTCCTGGCTTCCTCCCTCGGATGTATGCTGTTCAAATTTTTTTGAGCTTGGTGAGACTTTTAGTGAGGTTACATCTCATATACCAGTTTTGATGTAATGAGATGTTTTTTGAAAATATGGTGCAAGTGATAAGTGGATGTGATATTGGGACTTCATGGGGATACGTGACTGCAGTGTCTACCTGTCCTGCTATGAGGTCTTCTTCATGGTACAAAAACATTGTCTTATCCCTTGTTTACAAAACTTGAATTCATGGGGTATACGAAACCAAGGTTCATGTAGTTCTGATCTCAAAAGTTATGACCACTGCATGTCTACATTGTATAGAGCACTTGCTTTTTTTCAGGGCTACTTTAGAGAACTCTGAAAATTTCTTTTATAACATATAAGTAAAGAAAACAGGGCTGGGGATGTGGCTCAAGAGGTAGTGAGCTTGCCTGGAGTGTGTGTGGCCTGGGTTTGATCCTCAGCACCACATACAAACAAAGATGTTGTGTCCGCCAAAAACTAAAAAAAAAAAAAAAAAAAAAAAAAAAAAAAAAAAAATATATATATATATATATATATATATATATATATATATATATATATATAATTAAAATTCTCTCTCTTTCTCTCTTTAAAAAATAAATAAATAAATAAATATTCTTAAAAAAGAAAAAGAAAACAATGTTGGGCATGTTCAAATTTTCCAGAAAAATCTGAGAGCAATTATTAATGATTGACAGATAAGCAATCTGAGAATCCCCGAGTTAAGTGATATATCATAGTTTATAAAGTTACTAAATGAGAAAAGCTAAGATTCTAATGAAATCTAGTTAATGTTTTACATCTAAAAAATACTATAATATTCACAAAGTCTTACACCTAATACATTATGTATCAAGGCTATTAATTTATTGGCTTCTCCATTTAATATTTTTATTTTAGAAATATTTTATTAGTAGAAATCATAGTATTTCTGATGATACATATATAAGAAAATATTCAAAACCTTCAACATCTACAATGTTCAATAGAAACCATGTAGAGTTTTCATACCTTTATATCAGATTTTTAGAAAAAGCATTTATAATCTGATAGTTAAAATCATTTATTAAAATTGTGGTAGTATAAACATTGTTGTAGCTGCATTAATGTAGTGTGCTGTGATGCCCTTCAGTATATGAATTGATAAAGAAAATATTCTTTTTATACAAAATTGAATAATGCTCATCATTTAAGAGAATGAAATCATGGCATATGCAAGTAAATGGATGGAGCTGAAGAATATTATGCTAAGTGAAGTAAGCCAATCTCCCAAACCAAATGCTGAATGTTTTCTCTGACATAAAATTTCTGATACATAATGGAAAGGAGTGAGAAGCATGGGAGGAACAGAAAAAACTATAGATAAGGCAGCGTGGAGGAAGGGAAAGAAAGGGAGCATGGGGATAGGAAAGTGATGAAATGAGATGTATGTCATTATCCTAAGTACATGTATGAAGACATGAATTGTGTGACTCTGTTGTGTACAAGAGATATGAAAAATTGTACTCTATTTGGGTAATATGAATTACAATGCATTCAACTGTCTTTTATAATAAATTAGAATAAAATCTAAAAATTATGTCATAAAAGATTGTGAGCAAATTCAGAGGAAATCAAATATTTAAATACAAAAATAAAAAAGCATGTTTATATATGTTGAAATGTTGTATATATTCCATTGTGGAGTTGGTAATACTGAAGAATAATTATAAGATATTATGAAAAAAAGCAAATACTTTTGAAGCAACTAAAATATATTCATTTATTAAAAAATAATATATTGTCTCATTTAAATCTATTCTTTGGGTGAGATGCAGAAAGACAGAATACAAAGAGTGATTAAGAAAGTAAAACAAAATAGGTAAAAGTGAACAACTAAATATACAAATGAAGAAAGAAGTCTTAATGTACTAGAGAATCCATGCTAAAAATAAGAAAAGAAGTGAATGCATGATAAGACAGTGAGGAATGACAGATTATGTATCCTCTGATAAATATATGAATACTTATTTTTTTTTGGATAAAGATAACATATGAAACTATTTCTCACAAGTTTAGACACGATTTTGTAATTACTTATACATGAAAGTGTATTAAATAATATCAATACTAGATACTTCCTGAAATTTTTCTCCAAGTCGATGAAATCTTATATATATTTTAGAATATGTATTTGCATGTGCACTCTAGAACACTATGTATAAATGTATATATTTTTTATCTGAGGTTAACTTTTATATGTATGTGAAATAATTTGATTCTTTTATATTTTTCTAAATATAATGGTAAATAAAATATTTTTGTAGAAAATATAATGTGAGTGATTTGTTTATTTTAAAGTGTCTGAATTTTTTTTACATAACTGGCTTTGTAAAGCCAATCATTTCTATATTTTAAATAAAAGGTGTGTTTGAGGAGGCTGGGGATATGTCTCAAGCAGTAGTGTGCTCATCTGGCATGTGCACGCCTCTGAGTTCGATCCTCAGCACCACATACAAATAAAGATGTTGTATCCGCCAAAAACTAAAAAAATAAATATTAAAAATCTCTCTCTCTCTCTCTCTCTCTCTCTCTCTCTCTCTCTCTCTCTCTCTCAAAAAAAATGTGTTTGAATAAAAATATTTTAAGAAAGCCTCCACTCAATGATGAATAAAATTCCCTATTAAAGAGTATTGGCCATTATCATTTTTTTTAAGTAGAAAATGTTTCCCATAAAAAGAAGAAATGGATGTTAGCCCACCACAGTACATTAAATCACCTTTCATAAAAACCTATGGCAGGGATGCTAAGAAGATTATATTTCAAAGCACAATGGATCTCAAACATCAAATAAAACTTTTGGCTTAATGAAACCAAAAGAAAAGATTTTATCAGCATTTTCTATTTACCACAGAGCCTTCTCTCAAAGAAGTAGGCAGTCCTATGCAAAGTATTTGATAGCATACCCTCGGTATCAACATTTCCTATTCTTCTATAACAATCACTGGAGGTCCAGATTTCCCCTCAAAGTCAGAATTCTATTTTCTTCTACAGGGTATGCTCACAAAGCAAAACAAATAGGATTTCATGGAAAAGGAGTTTTTAACTCATATTTTTCTTATTCTTTTTTTCTGGAAACAAACAGAATGCATCTGTCTTCAAAATTACTTTCACCATAGTTTACTACAATTTTCTAATCCCAATATTGGACTGCAGGAATCTCTTTTGTGGGAGCCAGTGTTGAGGGTCTTCTGCTGCCAAACAGAGGCCTCACAAGCCATGTGGAATTTGGATGATCCATATCATGTCTTGTGAACTGCATGGCTTACACATTTGCTTTCCAAAAGAGTCAACCTGATGTGATCTAAAAGGTCCTGTATTATATAAAATATGATTTTCTTTGAAATTGGCCATCTTTAATCAGCTCAGCTAGTGTGCTGCTCCTAATGGTCTCTGAATTAATATTAGTGAAACACAAAAGAGCAGTGGGCCTCAACCATTATTTTTCACCTGTTTCAATCCAAATATTCTTCAGGACTACTTCAGGATTTTTTGTATAAAAAGCCCAATCATTTTAAATAGTTTAATATACCAGTGGATTAAAAGGCCGTATTCTTACAGCTTTATGACTCTAATTAGCTTAAATGCTTAAAATTGATTTAAGTTGTAAACCATGCTGTTTTGTTGCAGTAAATGGTATTCTGTATGTGCATCAAATCACTGTATCAGTGTGAAGTAAATGTATGGATACTTAGATCAAGATAGCAGAGGCATGGGTGAGAAATTCTACACATCAAGAAAGAGCTGAAAGACCTGTGTCTGTGCCTGGATCTGGGATTGTGACTCAATGGTAGAACACTTGCTTAGCATGTTTGAGGCACAGGGTTTCATCAAAGCACTGCCTATAAACAAAATAAACAAAATAAAGACCCATCAACATCCAAATATATACATAAATAAATAAAGTGCTTAATTACTTTCTCAGAATTAGTCTATGCCATTTTAAGTAAATAAAAACAAAATGAAATGTTTCCCCCCTTGTAGAAAAGCTTTACCTTCAATAAAGTGCAGGTTTTAAATTTATTTCTTCTTTGTTATCCTGTGAGGAAATTACAACATGTTAAAAATTCAGTTGTATGTTATCACCCAAAAGAATGATTGAATATCAGAGTTTTTCTTCCTATGCAATAATCACCACCCTTACTGTTATTGTAGGAGAAATTAATAAACACAGAAAGCTTGGCTATTCTCACAAAGTTTATGTAAACATGTTACTCTAAATTAAATTTATATAATCAATTATGATTTGCTACCAATGCAGATATCTTGTTACCATTTGGAACACATGAAGAGGTGATGAATTGATTGCTATTTCAGTTTCAAGAGAAACATTTCCTATAAGCGCATTCGTATTTTGTCAAGAAGATAAAACTAGAACAGTAAGGACTTATTGATTCCTGATCCATGCAAAAATAATTGAGAAAGAAGGGTGATATTACTTAGAACATGTACACAAGTCTATAAACCACTTTTTAAAAATCATATTAAAAATACATACAAAGAACTACAGATCCCGTTAAGAAAAAATCAGCTACTCCATGCAATAAAACTACAGGAGATATCACAATATCAATACTTGACAGAATAGAAGATGGTGGCGAAGGGAGTGCATTACCCCCGTGTACCTCATCTTTGTGCCGGGAGAATGACGAGTTAGAAAGGCTAAAAGCTATCTTGTTAGGAATTTCCAGCAAAATCGGGGTGCTCCAAAAGCTAGAGGAAGGATTTACATCGCAGAAGACGGGGCTTGTGAGGACGGGTCAGGACTCACCCGTTGCTTTGGTCAGCCGGCAAAGGAGACGAAATGCTGCCATTCGTGTGGGATACCTACACGGCAGAGATCTGATGTCATCAGAAAGCGGCGGAGGAGAGAACTTCATCAATACCAGCGGCGACACAAACAGTTGGTCTCCTGGTAAAGAAAGTGAGTCACAAACACCCGAGTCTCTCTCACTTTGTCATCAAGCCAGAGGGGCAGAGCAGAGCTGCTGCCCGCTCCTGGAACAGGCCCAGTGGCCCACTGGCATGACCCCAAATGGAGTAGGGACAGAGCAGAGCCACCACCGGTGCCCGCAAAGTAGGCAGGCCTGCGACAGACCAGTGGATCAGGCCCAGAGACCTGCCAGCATGGTACACACGTCACCCCAACTGGAGTAGGGGTAGAGCAGAGCCTTCGTGCCCAGATCAGGCCCAGCGGCCCGCTGGTGTGGTAGTCACGTAACCCCAATTGGAGTAGGGTCAGAGCAGAGCCACCACACGTGCCCACAAGGTAGGCAGACCTGCGACAGATGGGCAGATCAGGCCCAGCGGCCTGCCAGTGTGGTACACACGTCACCCCAATTGGAGTAGGGGCAGAGCAGAGCCACTGCCCGCACTCGGAACAGGCCCAGTGACCTGCCGGCGTGGTATTCACAAGATCCCAATTGGAGTAGGGGCAGAGCAGAGCCGCCTCCCGGGCCCAAAAGTAGGCAGACTAGCGACCGACCAGAGGAACAGGTCCAGTGGCCTGCCGGCATGACAGACAGACACGTCACCCCACTTGGAGTAGGGGCAGAGCAGAGCCACCGCCCATTCCCGCAAGGTAGGCAGGCCTGCGACTGACCGGTGGAACAGGCCCAGCGGCCGGCCGGGGTGGTTGGCACGTCACCCCAATTGGAGTAGGAGCAGAGCAGAGCCTTTGCCCGGGCCTGGAACAGGCCCAGGGGTCTGTGGGTGTGGTAGACAAGTCACACCAATTGGAGGAGGGGCAGAGCAGAGCCGCCACCCACCCCCGCAAGGTAGGCAGACCTGCGATCGTCTGGCAAAACAGGACCAGTGGTCGCGGGCGTGGTAGGAGTGGCAGGGCAGAGCCGCCACCCGCACTTGCAAGGTAGGCAGGTCTGCGACAGACTGCCAGATCAGGCCCAGCGACCTGCCAGCGTGGTACACACGTCACCCCAACTGGAGTAGGGGTAGAGCAGAGACTTGGGCCACGCCCGGATCAGGCCCAGCTGCCCGGTGGTGTGGTAGTCACGTAATCCCAATTGGAGTAGGGGCAGAGCAGAGCCGCCATCCACACCTGCAAGGTAGGCAGACCTGCAACCGACCGGCAGAAAAGGCCCAGCGGTCCTCGGGTGTGGTACGAGGGGCAGGGCAGAGCTGCCGCCTATGCCTGCAAGGTAGGCAGACCTGCGACAGACCGGCGGATCAGGCCCAACGGCCTGCTGGAGTGGAACACACGTCACCCCAATTGGAGTAGGGGTAGAGCAGAGCCGCCACCCACGCCCAAAAGGTAAGCAGACCTGCAACCTACCAGTGGAACAGGCCCAGTGGCCTGCTGGCATGATAGACACATCACCCCAATTGGAGTAGGGGCAGAGCAGACCTTTCGCCCGCGCCCGAGACAGGCCCAGCGGCCCGCCGGAGCGGTAGTCACATCAACCCAATTGGAGTATGGGCAGAGCAGAGGCACCGCCCACGCCTGCAAGGTAGGCAGACCGCCACCCAACCCTGCAAGGGAGACTTTTCAACTATACAAGAGCAATATAAATACATAGGGGGAAAAATTTTTCAAAAACTCAACAGTTTCACCAAGCAGAAAGAAACGCAAGCAATATGAAAAGACAAGGAAAGAAAGGACCACAAGCAATGCAGGTCAACTCAACTTTAGAAGAGGTAACAGCTGCAGCAGATGGAATGTCAGATAAAGAATTCAGGATATACATGCTTCAGATGATCTGGAGTCTCAAGGAAGACATTAGACAGCAAAATCAGACAATGAAAGATTACTTCCACAATGAATTACACAAACAAATCCAGGCAGCAAAAGATCAACTATACAGGGAGATAGAGGTTATAAAAAACAAACAAACAGGAATCCTAGAAATGCAGGAAGCAATAAACCAACTTAAAAACTCAATTGAGAATACTACCAGCAGAGTAGAACACTTAGAAGATAGAACATCAGACAATGAAGACAAAGTATTTCACCTCGAAAAGAACATAGATAGCTCAGCAAGACTGTTAAGAAACCATGAGCAGAACATCCAAGAAATATGGGATAACATTAAGAGACCAAACTTAAGAGTCATTGGGATACAGGAAGGTATAGAGCTCCAAACCAAAGGAATGAGCAATCTATTCAATGAAATAATACGAGAAAACTTCCCAGACTTGAAGAATGAAACAGAATCCCAAATCCTAGAAGCCTACAGGATGCCGAATGTGCATTTTGATCCTAAAGGAGAAGTTTACTTAAAATTTACAAATTATGTGTCACTGAAAACGTAGAAGATATATTAGACCTTATTGTTTAAAAGATAGAAATATGCCAATGGAATTCTTTCCAGGTATTTGGTCATTTTTGATGTACTGATCTGTGTATGATGAATAAAATTTAATTGTATTTGTAGATTTAAGGAAATATGCTTCAAAATAAATGTGCCTTGAGAAAGAATATTAATGTATTTAGCTTCTATATCTATGTCTAGAAAATTTAGATAATATCCCAAAAATTACATGATTTGTGAAGAAATGCTACTAACTGTATCTTTATAGTATTTTGAGGAGATTCATGGATTTTGAATTTTTGCTTCAAATATATTTTGTCAAAAATAAACAGAATTGGTCATAAAGGTTTTTCTTTTATATTATATAATCAATTTATGGTGACATTATTATTCTCTTTCAAGCACAACTATATATAAAAAATAGTGATTCTCTTTCTTGGTGCTATGTTATCTTCCAAAATTCTTATTCTTTGTGAAAAACAATGATAACTTTGTAGTGCAGAATTACATCCTTATAAAGTATTTTATTTCCTCCAATTTTAATCATGGATTTAAATTCATAATAAAATGTATTAAATATTTTTGACTATAAGCCTATAAACTCAGCTAACTATTTTACCTAGAGATCTGGATTTTCAAATATACAAGTCTATTTTACCCACAATGAATTAAAGTAACAGTCAAAGAGAAACATAAAATGAGATAAACACCACATCAACAGAGGAGGTGATCTCCAGTGACAAAAGACTTCAAAGAACTTTTGGAAAACAGAAAGTCTGGAAGCAGATGAAGGATGCATTTGAGTTCTAATTAGGTCTCCCCAGGAGGGAGATTAAGACCATGACTAGGCATCTTGGAAGTCCATAAGTGAGTGTGCTTCAGATCAGCACAATGGAAATAAAGAGAAGGAAGCATCACAGAATCTGGGTTTGCAGTCTTATCTCAAAGGAGGCTTCTGCTTACTCAAAGTGAAATTTTGGGGCTGTCTTGCACTCTCATTTTTATTTCTACATGAGACATGGACTGTGATTTACATGAGTCTCAAACAGTCTTTAGTGTAGAAAGCCTTGAATGGTCATCGCCAGAAAAACTCTCTTCTACTGATGAAAGTATTTTGAAAAGACCACTTTCAAAAATTGTCTGGGAAATGAATTCTTCAGTCCTAATGGTGCCATAAAAAAACAGTTCCCTATAGTGACACCACAAAAATTTACTTTTCAGTCTAAGTTCTGTACGTAGTTTATGGTACTAGTGAGAATGTATTCCTTATTAAAAGGGAAGACAGTGCAATTAATTACAGTTTTGACACCTGTGTAAACTGAATATCAAATTAATGGTCATCTTATGTCTTTTCTGCTGTTCATTTTAAATCCCTTAAAAATACTTCTTTTGATCTTTATAACTTAGCTGAGTGAGTGAAACTCATACTCTTCCCCAAATCATTTGAGCCTGCTCACCATAATTTTCTCAAGAAACTACTACAACACTGTTTTTTTTAACCATTCCTGTAGGGCAAGTGAGTACTAAAAAGTAGAAAATAGGATCATCTGTTTTCAGATTGAATCATCTGATTTTTGTCTTTATTGCAACATGGAATAAATTTCCTTCTGGTAAGGAGAGTGAAGTGACCTAGCTAGGATTGTAATTTCTGTTCCTTTGTGTTTTCTAAGTACATAGAATTTAAAGTTCTCAGGTGCAGTTTAAATTTTATTTGGAATCTTGTTCAACATCCTGTTGGAAAAGTGTCCTCTTAAATAATTAGAATTTCTAAAACTGCAGGATGCAGAGGAATGGTGTAAGAAAATATAATTGTCAATTTATCAAAGTGATCATGAGTGAAGACTCTTCAACTTTGACACACTGATTCCTGGATCTATGTAGTCTATTTCTTGGTAGCACAATCTGATATAATGATGTGAAATTTAACAAGTGTTAGCAACACCATCACATTTTCCAATATCCTACCATGCCAGTAGCTTTTTGTTTCTTTTGTAGATGACAATACAGTGGATACCATGGTCATAGACAATAGTAATATCTTTATTTTTGTTAAATGTGGTCTTATTCAATTTTAGGCATGATCTATTGATACTTTATTAGTGATGCTTGCTTAGCATTTATTATCTGTAAAAGCAAAATGTAAAAAAAAAAAATGCTTGGGGTTTTCTGGTGTCCACTTGTTAATTTATTATGAGAGAATGATGAAAAGAATTATGCTCTAACAAGAACCTAGAGATAGACCTTTCCTCCTAGCTGGTGGATATTTGGAAGAGGAATTTGATAGATAAAATGTGGTGATGGAAACCATTATGGTACTCAGTCCTCATTCATCCTGTGCAGCATCTGAGGCTGGATAAAAACAACTAGCCAAGTCCAGTTGTCAACTTGGTTGTCTTGTACATTGTCCATGATGTTTGTGCTTTGGTATGTGATAGCATGAAATTCCATGATATTTACACTGCATTGACTCTCTCAGAGATGCATCCTTATTACTTTACCCCCCAAATTTTATAGTCATCAAAAGTTCTTTCTAGACCCTTGACCAAGTCTTGATTTCTTTCTATTAGTTTATGTACCTTCTTACCTGAGGTAACTTCTTTTTCTACATGAAAGTGTGGACAAAGTGTGCTGCCAAGTATTCTGTTCTTTGGAAAGAAGTGTTTTTTTTCCATTTTTTTAAAGGCTAACCCTGAAAGATGCTGTACAATGGTGTTATTTTATTTCAGTTTACTTCTAAATGAAGATAACTCATATTTATTTCTAGTAATATTTTGATAGATGTTGGCCAATTTACTTTTCTATCTGATTTGCAACAGGGACCTTTTCCCAAAGAAGGAAATGAAACGGTGTTGTATCACACCTTTGCTCTGAAATTGATTGGGGTCTTCTGAGAAATAGTGTAGGTTCAGTGACTAACTTCTTGGTTAGTTTTTTGCTTAGTGATTGGTCACACTCTACAAGTGTGACGTCAGGGAAAATGCCAAAGAAGATAGAGAGTAAAATAAGTAGAAGCTATAAATTGATTATGCTTTTGTAACTTAAGTAGGGTTTTTGAACTACTATATGACTTACATATCTCTCTGCCATTCATTTAAAGTGAAATTATAAAATTCATCTTTATTTTTTATGTATCATCAATAAATTTCTAAAAATAAAATTTACACCTATTTTTTTCTAATCCTGTTTATGATTTCTCTATTTTCTTGATTATATAAATTTTTTATAACTGATACTAACTTGATAATCTGTATCAATTCCTGGTTTACACACACTTATTGATATTTGCCTCTTTTTAGTTATAGTTGGCCTCCAGTAACAAAGGGGAAGATCCCTTTCTGTCTGCTCCTCCCAGCCCTGATCCAGCCTGTCAGCTTCCCAAACCCTTATGCAGTTGGTTGTAAATTCTGCCAAAATTTTTCACTATTTTTCAAGATTAAAAAAAAATCAAAAACTTTAAAAAATACTTCAAAAAGAAAAATGTGCAGGAAGAAAGCAGCAATATATTTTTTCATAATTAGGCGTTTTAATTTTTTTTAATATTTGTCTGTATTTAATGTAGGTCAGCCACTGATACTTCATCAAAAAAACAGTTTCTTTGCTGAGTTCAGGTGACCAAGGAATAGCCACACCCCAAGAAAAAAACAGAACACACACACACACAAAAAAAAAATAAAACACAGAATCATCTTTAACCTAACATTTTATATGATGTTTCAGATCCCCGTAACTTTGCACACAAGATTCTGTGTTCAGTTGAATTTTAACTTCTTTTTGTATTTGTATAGAGTGTGACTATTGAATTGAAACATTTTATTCTAAGCGTCTTTGTGGTTTCTTGTGAGGTTAAGTGGGTGAGAGGGAGAAGGGAAAGTGGGGGATTCTTTTGTATCATAACATGAAGTTTCCCACACAGTCTGCTCCCAGGTGCCAGACTTCAAGTTTTTCTTTCACTGGTATACTTTGATTATTCTTACTTTCCCTTTACCCATAAGTTAAAACTTATGGTAACAGCACTTTATCAAACTGCACTTATTAAGAACAATTTTAAAAATATAGTTATAGTTCACTTCACCAGTCTGCACTTATTGCTTATGGTTTCACTCATCTGCTATGCCTGTTTTTGGTGTCTAAAAAACCAACATTGTATTTTCAATATTTTACCCAGTTTCCTACATGTATATACTGGAAAGAAAATCTGGTCTGGAAATATTCCATTTTGATTGAATGCTATAATCAAGAAAATAAAATTTAAATATGCTAAATATATCTCCCGAATTTCTCAAGTAGCTATGCTTAAAACAAAGAGAATATCCTGAAAAGAAAAACCATGGTCAGCTTCAAGAAAGCATGAATAGACCCCAAATAATTATCACTAATGATGGATTATAGATGATAAATACAGAATAACCTCAAGATTTAAAGGAAAACTAGTATTCAACCTGGTATTCTTAACTGAAGCAGACTGTCCATTAATGATAAATAATAATAGATTTTCATTAATGATAAAATTCTAAAAAGCTGTATTCTGTGCCTCATTTCAAAGAGAGTTACTCAATATAGAAGAAAAATCAAACAAAAGAAGCAGAGTTTGTGGATGAAACAGTGGCTCTAACTACAGAGCTGAAGAAAGTTATGCTGATTCTGCAGTAGACCTTGAAAATAGTTTTGTTAGCATACCTCAGTCTTACCTTTAAAATGATGCTTATATTAGCTAGTGAGTAGTCAAGTGATTGAATGTAGCAAAAGTTAGAAGATTCCAGTGGTCTATTTTCTTCACCACACACACACAAAAAAATTGAATATTACAAAATATAGAGAAAAACAAAGGGATGAAAAAGAAAGTAAAAACCCACTAAACACAAATAATAGAAAGTCAAGTTTTTCGTATGAAACACAGTAAAATGTGCACTTTTTGTAGCATTTGATGCGATAGAAGAAAGTAGTATTGATTGTTCTTGATGGTAAGAACATCCCTCCATGAGCAGCATTCATGTCCTGATATTGCATGTCAGAAAGGCTAATAAATTAGAGAAAGAAATCATTCTTACTTCTGGTGTGTGTTTTGCGATGAAAACTAGTTTAGAATCAAATTTGTGAAAATGATTACTGGTTTTTAACCTCCATAAATTTTCTGTAGACAAAGAATGCAACACATAATTATTTTTAAAATAGAATAACTAACTGATGATGAATGAACACAAGGACTTGTAACTATTAAATAATAGACTGGGGTGTAGTGGTCTGTACAGATGCTCATACTCAGAAATAATAAAGTGCCCAATGCAGATTAAGCAGAAAATCACATAATAATGATTACATAAATGATAATCAACTAAACACTAAAGCCTTTTAATATTTGACTCATTGGCCTTAAGAGAAAGAAGTGGCCCTATAAGCCAAATTGGTTTTCTTCCCTCTCTCATTGCCATTCAAAAAATAATGGGAACCCCTAATACTTTGTGAAGGGTCTTCCATGTATTTATTTCAAAATTATGGTCACTATCAGACAACTAATAGTAGGTATGGCTAAATTTAGTTTCCTTTTAGAAATTTACATAGTTGCAGATAGAGTGGAGGCTGCTGATTTGGGTGTAAATTTTGGAAACTACAGTTTTATATAGTCCTGGGGTTTGAACCCAGGGGTGCTTTATTACTCATATATATTCACAATTCTTCAATATTTTATTTTGAGACCTGGTCTCTGTTACCAAGCCTGGCCTTGAAGTTGTGATCATTCAGCCTCATAATCTATGATTTTTGAGATTACAGGTATGTACCACCACATCAACCTGGACACTTCCTTTTATTTTGTTACACGAATCTAATAATCAAAAGTATTTTAAATATTTCTGATTTTTCTTTGATATAAAATATTCAATACTAACTTTCCAAATTGGTTTTCACCATCACATTCTTTTTTTTTCAAAAGGACAATATTCATGTTGTGTAGTTGTACATTTTTTTTACCCCAAAAGGTATACTCAATAGATTGTATTCTGAGTTAGCAAGTCAATTTTATATGTTTCAGAAAAACAAATTGCCATAAATTTTCCTGGTTATGCTCTTAATAGAAGTACCTTACTCTTAGTCATTATCAAAAAAAAAAAAGAAGGGAATTTAGTAAAGTCAAAAGGTAAGATCCAACAGTTGGCTAGTTGTTTCAACCAGATGTTTATGATTTGATTGTTTCCCTTTTAAATTTCTTATTCTGATTGCTCTGATGGCTTTTCCTATGATATATAGTAGTCAGCTCAATTTAAAAGAACTAGTTTATGTGAAATCTGGATACTAAGGGAAATAAATATCTGGAACAAATTAATAGTACTCAATGTGTTTCTGATGATTATATACAGCTTCCTCCTACCATTCTGAGATTGCAATTCATAGAGCTTTAAATGACTTTCATTCCTCACTATATTTCACTAATTAGCACATGCAGAAATAAATTTTTAACAAATTTATATTAAATAAGTAGCAATTTAAAGAAAAACAGATATAATTCACACCTGTGAAATTAAAACATGACATTTTGCCAAAGAATATTTGGCATATTCAAAGAATAAAATGAAGAATTGTTGCTTTCCTTTATGTGGTAGGACACAGTTTATTGTCATGTTGTTTCAAAAAAAAATCATTGACAGTTTTCTTATGAAAAAACAGTTGTTATTGTTTAACATGGATTTTACTTGAAAAAATTTTTTTTTACCCATTTGAACACTGAGAAGCTATTTGCTGCGGTCAAACACAGTGAGATACTGTTGTAAGATGTAGCTCTGAAACATCTGCAGTTATTTTCATTTTATATAACAGCATCATGCACACCCAGCATGAGAAGAGGTTGCTCATTAATTTTGGTATCAACCTGGCTTAGGTACATTGAAAAGATGTTGAGAAAATTACATCTATAATGGTGGAATCTCCCATTTCTTTGTTTTCATTTTTCCTGTGGTGCTTCTGCTCTTGATATTAGTTATGTTAACTTTAATTTGAATTGTCCATACAGTTTCTTAAAACATAAGACACTTAGAATTGAGGAAATCACTTATAGCATATTTATTTCATAAACTGATATAAGATTCAATGAAAGACTTCAGCATTATTAATGCACATTTTATCAAAATTCCATTAAGTCACAATTTGAGATACAGTATTAAAATCTTACATAGCTAAAGGTTTTTTAACAATGAATTATAGGCAACCTAAGCAAGTATGTAGTTCCAATTATTCATTTGCTTTACTTCATTCATTCATAATATCATAGTTGATAAATACCACACATCAGAGTGTCTTTTTTTGAAAAAAAAATTTCTTGGTAAATTACTAACAATGCAGCATGCAATTTTTATTTATTATTGGTTCATCATACCCATATCTTACCCACATAGTAAGATTGCTATAATATTCAATAAGTTGTAGCTAAAAACATGAAATACCACATAACCTATTGTACAGATTATATAAATGCTCTTATTATTTCTTCATCCTTTTCACAAATATTTATCAGGAATTAACTATATGATAATTAGAACTAAGATCATCCTAATTATTTCAGATATTTGAAAAAAATGCAAGACCTCATTTACAAAGGGCAATATAGATTTCAGAAGTAACTACTGTTTCTCTAGTGAATAATGTGTATAGAAATCTGTTAAGGTCTTGGGGTATGCAAATATATTTGAGATGCATCAGAGAGTGCATATGAAAAAACCATAGTATTTATCATGTTACATAAATGAAGTGAAATATCATACCAAAATGTTAAAAAAATTAACTTTTGGAAAAAAAGCAAAAGTGTGCACTAGAATTTGAAATAAGGTAATAATAATTTTTACCATAATTAGTTGTTTCTGGGTCTCATTTCACTCTTTACTTTAATTATCGATCCATTTTGTTAAGTACCCCTATAGGTGTTATTGGAAAATATTGGCATTTAGTGAATAATGCCACCAATTTTCTGTTCTGCAATATTAAAGAACTATTTCAGATTTATTGCAATGAATAGTTTTGCTTAAATGTAACAGTAGTTTTTCAATGTAGAAATTACTAAGATTACTCTGGGTGTTCTCAACATCTATAACAACCATATTTGATGAAATTTGTGGCATAGTGTATAAGAAAAGATGCTTCTCTACCACAAACCAGACATCATTGAAATAACCTTGTGTAGTATCAGCATATACAAGTTTGGATGAGGACTTTTGCATCTTTTCTCCTTTTACTTCCCACCTACAACATGGCTTATTTTTCATAAGCAAATTTCTATACTTGTTAAACCTCTCATATATCTCAGAATTTACTAGGAGGGATCCATGACAACTTTGAAACAAACATGTGAGACAGTGTGTAGATTAATATATGAAGATGTTCAAGAAAATATTGGTCTGGTCAAGAGATGGTGCAGCAACTATATAGAAAGCTTAAAATTAAAACTGAAAGAAAGATAATACTCCCAAGATTTACTAATAATCATGTAGTCTTTGGAAGCAGATATTTTAATAGGAAGCTCTTGAGACTGATGTCCACTGCATCTTTCTTATGAATATTTGCTCTGGTTTTGAGGGCCACCACATCTAGCCAGTACACATTTGGCTTGATATAGCATATTCAGAAAGCCCACCATTTTCTTTATAAACCTAGGCATGGTTTACTATACATCCACTGAGTTTTTGCACAGGCTTTTCCCTTCTTTTAATATACCTAGCCCATTAGTCTTGTCATATTTAAATTTATTCATTCTTCAAGAAGTAGTTTAATTGAATTCCCTATTGTCTTTAAAATAAATTCTCCACCTAAAATAATTTATATATTTTAAAGCATTTTATTGTAGTATATAGAATCTTTATAAGTACAAAGAAATGACATTCTATGTCTCATTTTTACCATTGTCTTTCTCATATAACTTTCATTATGAATTGAGTATGTCCCTCAAGTACTCATGTGTTGGGAACTTGGTTTCCAAGGGGAGAGAGTTGGAAAATAGTAGAATGTGTAAAAAGTGAGATCTAGTAGATTGTGGTTAGATCATTGGGGGAGATGCCCTTGAAAGAGTTAATGAAATTTTCATGGGACACAAGATAGTTCCTATTAAAGCAGATTGTTACAAAAAGAGCAAGTCTTCTTACTGGATTTCTCTGACTTCCTGTGTCCTTATGTTCTCTCTACCTCTCAAATAAGCCCTAACCATAATTCCATCTCATGTGTAATGCTGGTAAAGGGGCTGTAACAGGAGCTGCGAAGATTCTGGTACAGAGCACTTAAATCTTCAGAAGTATGTACTCAAATAATATTTATTTATTTATATATTTATCTATTTATTTGTTGTAGTTGGACAGAATACCTTTATTTTATTTATTTATTTATTTTTATGTGGTGCTGAGGATTGAACCCAGATTCTTGCATGTTCTAGGTAAGCACTCTACCACTGAGCCGAAACACCAGCCCCTCAGAAAATATTTTTATGCATTTATATCTCTTTTTATACATTGGCCTGTTTGTGGTATTTTTCTATAGCATTATAAAATAGACTATAACAACAGAAAAATGACTTTGAGTCTAAGGCTTCTTACTATAAGAGTGAGTAGAACATCCAAGATTACATTTTATAAGCCCTGGTATAGTTTAGATGGTAATGGCTGAGCACTTAAGATTCTTATTTTTTTTTTTTTTATATTTCAAAGGTGATATCTTCTATTTCTTATATTCCTCACGGTGCTTAGGTTAATGTATTGCCATTTACTTTGGGACTCAACAGTGTGGAATTGATTCTGTTTTGCTAAACAAAGCAAGAGTGGCTCCTTAAAATATAACAAAGACTCTATGAAAATGTTTTGAGTTTTAATGGGAAGAATTGCTATTGATCATAGAGGGAATTTGAATACATGGGTCCATCTTGATGATACTCATTAATCAGAAATGGTGTGAACTGACTAGATTAAAATCATTAGAATACCATGAATAAAGAGGAAAATTTAAAAAATAGGTTTGTCTAGTACCATTTTGAGTCTCCTATTACAGTACAAATTATAGTATTTTTTTAACCAGTGAAACTACTCAAACTCATGTAGCTGCATTTTAAGCCTCATGTATTCACCCAAGTCATATAGGTAAAAAATGCACTATAAGTTGGGCAGGATGGTCTATGCTTGTAATCCAAGAAAATTGGGAAACTGAGTACTTTCAGAAGTTTAAATTCAGCCTCAGCAACTTAGTGTGGTTTCAAGCAACTTAGCAAGACAGTCTTAAAATTTGAAAAAGTGGGCAGAGGGCTTAGGAATGTGGCTCAGTGTTTAAAAATCCCTAAATATAAACTGAAATACAAAAAAGTAATACAGTTTAAAATGCTACAATTTCGTGTTAAAACTAATAAAAAAAGATTTCATATAATTCTTTTCTCCAGTATTCAAAACTGAAAATAGTAATTTTTTATTTAGAAAACAAAATCTATATGCTTTCAAAGATGAGGTTTCTGTATTAGGCATGTATGATATTTATGACTGATATTTCTACCAAATAACTTGATAATGCTTAAAAAATTTAAGCAAAAGTTAAAGACACCTACTTATTTTCTATATTTAAATAGGTAATGTCTTTTACTGATCTTCATATACATCAAGGTGTAATGTAGAGATAATGACTTTACTATACTCTCATATTTGTCAAAGTGTTTATTATAAATGATTCATTTTTATATAAGGTATACATTTTGGACAAAATCTGTTCAATGTTCACTACTGGTATGAGTTTTCAGATGTTCAATGAATTTAAAATTTGAATAAGTTTTCAAAATATTATTTAACTTTTTAGGGTTTCTGGGCACAATGAATCCTCCAAAAATAAGTAGTGTTAAAGAAACATGTGGTTATGAAATGTTTTTTTCCATTTGTATTCTCTCTAACTAATATGTATCCACAGGTGCTGAGTATTGGTGAATAAATTTTGGAAGCATTGTCAATTGTCAATTTTCACATATCACAACTTTGTCTCTTCTATGGTTGTTGTGGTGAGGATTAAATGTTGACTCTTTCTTAGAGAAATGGTACGATGGTCTCATTTGTAAAGCTTCTCTCCAGTGTGTTTTCTCTGATGTCTAATAATATATGATATATAATTTAAAATATTTTTATATTATCTACATTTATGTCTTCTTTCCAGAGTTTAGTGGTGAAAATGAATTGATTTCTTATTAAAAAGTTTGCTAATTTGTTTTCATTTGTAGGGGTTCTTTTCTGTATAAATTCTGTTGTTAATGAAGTTTAGTTTTTCTTTAAAAGTATTATCACATATTTACATTTCACATTCACCAGGGTGTCTTCTGCTGTGGTGAATAAATTTTTATTTTTTATTAAAAGTTTTGCCACTCATTCACATTCGTAGGGCTATTCTCCAGTGTGAATTCTGTTCTGGCAAATAAGGGTTGATATTTGAGTAAAAACTTTGTTACATACTTTGCATTTGTTAGGCTTCACTCCAGTGTGAGTTCAGTTGTGGCAAATAAGGTGTGATTTTTGACTGTAAGCTTTTCCACGTTCATCACATTTGTAGGGCTTCTCTCCAGTGTGAGTTCTGCTGTGCCAAAAAGGTCTGGTTTTTGACTAAAAGCTTTGCCACATTCTTTACATTTGTAGGGTTTCTCTCCAGTGTGTGTTCTCCTGTGGCAAATAAGGTGTGATTTTTGACTGAAAGCTTTGCCACATTCTTTACATTTGTAGGGCTTCTCTCCAGTGTGAGTCTGCTATGGCCAATAAGGTTTGTTTTTTGACTGAAAGCTTTGCCACAATCTTCACATTTGTAGGGCTTCTCTCCAGTATGTGATCTGCTGTGGCGAATAAGGTGTGATTTTTACTGTAAGCTGTGCCACATTCTTTACATTTGTAGGGCTTCTCTCTATTGTGAGTTCTTCTGTGGCAAGTAAGGCCTACTTTTTGACTGAAAGCTTTTCCACACTCTTTACCTTTGTAGGGCATCTCTCTAATGTGGGTTTTTCTGTGGTAAATAAGACCTATATTTTACTAAAAGTTTTGCCACATTGTTTATATTTGTAGGGCTTCTCTCCAGTATAAATTCTCTGGTAGTGAACATGGTCTGAATTTTTATATGATTTCTGGTGTTCACTCTCACTAGTAGTTTTCCATATTTTCTCTTGTTGTAAACAGTCAAGATTACAACTTCTATATTTTCCACTTATCACACTGTGAAACATATGTTTTATGCCCTTTTCTGTTGAATATTCTTGAATATCTTAAGGAGTCATGGCTGAAATAAACAAAAAATAAAAATAACAATACCTATTAGAGTAGGATGAATATACTTTGCATACATAACTTGAAATTAAGGTAAAATAAGTACATCAGGAGTGTAACAGATTAGTACATTCAAAGTCATCATAAACTCAAAAATATATCAGTTCATTAAAAATGTACAGACACAATTAATTTGAGAATATTACCAAAATTCTTTTGGAGACCACAGTATCCAAGAGGAGTACATCATTAAGAAGAGTATTATAATAAAGACAAGGAAAGTATGTTACTCTTATCATCCACAGCTTTTTGTTCTTCATAATATAGCATTACATATTTAGGAAATATCTACCAGCTACATTTACTCTCAGTAGAATAAGAGAAATGTAAAACATATACAAATATTTGTGGCTTTTTTAAAGAGTGTCCCAAAACTGGTTTTTTTCTACCATGACATAGAGATGTGAAAATAACTGGCAGATTTTGTGTGATAATGCCACAAATAGTCAACAAGGGTAAAGAGGCTATGGACTCTTAACAAGAAATATGAACAAAAAATTTACTAAGAAATATACACATATATGTCTCTAAAATTTTCCATAAAAACATTTTAAAAGACTATAAAAACCTTGCATAGCCAATGTCATAATACTTGGCTGAAGTCAACAGTTGACAATCAAGTATAATAAATTGATTTTCATATTTTTAAATTCATTTGATATGATGATTTCGTTCACTGACAAATACTACTTTATTTACTAAATGTATCATGGTATTTCATACTATATATAAAAGGTAAAATGACTAAACAGAACTGATTAACAAAATCATTATTTAATATAAATATCAGTTTTGTCTTACAAGGTATTGTATTCCTTCTACTAGTAGTATTAATGAAGAACATAATACACTCAACATTTGGTAAAAAAAAAAAAAAAAAAAAAACTCTTGACCCTCTTATGCTCAATAAAATTAAAATACGGAGACTTTGACTATAATATCAACCATACAAAAAACACAGTACCTGGTGAGCACAATTTTTCTCACTTAAATTTTGACTTCCACATGCGAATCAAATGTTCCTGCAACTTAATCCCTGCCTGTCACATTTCACTTAATGCAAAGTCCTGCATGTATTTCTTAAAAAACTTTTTGAGAAAAAATATTTTCATAACTAAATAATAATAGTATATAAGTGCAATATTTTTACTCATTTGATCATTGATGGGCACACACATTGAGTCCCTAGCTTTAATACTTAGAACAATGTTTGCACTAATCACAAAAGCAGAGGTATCACTTCAATTTGCTAATTTAATTGTTCATAGATACATATTTAGTACTGGCATTTCTGAATCTTTAGGTCATCCAACTGTTAATTTTTCATGTGTGGTGCTTGAGATTAACTCCCATAATTCTATATCCCTGAACTACAACACAATTTTTTAAAATTTGTTTGAGTCATGCTTTTTCTAAATTTCTGCGACTTCCCTCAAAAATGAAGTAATTTTGGATGGCCTCTCAATTCTCACATATTACAAGGATACAGCACTGTTCTTGTGTATTTTTATTTATTTAAATATTTTTATATTTTTTCCCCAAAATGGACTATGTAATCTACTGCTGACTCCTTTAATGAACAAATAAAAAATAGTACAGCAATATAAAGAAAGAGAAGCATGGCTTAATCCAATAAACAAAAGAAGAAAAAAAAAACTTTAAGAACTGAATATTAGGATATTGACAGTTATTAATTACTCAATAAACTCTAAATAATTATTTAAAGAAGGTTTAGAGAGTAAAATTGGGACAAAAAATATTAATATAATTAGGCACAAATTGTGTATGTGAATAATTCCTTAAGAATAAATGAGAGGGGGATTCCTAGTGTGCAAAGCTGAAATTCTACCAATATGGGAGAGGCTTATCAAACAGAAACAAGGTTAAGACAAGTCTAAGCAACTTGTAAAATACTGTAAAAATTAAAAACCTGTAGGATATATAAAGGGAAGATATCTTTATCTATATCTATATCTATCTATCTATGTAAAGAGAAGTGTGAAAAGAATCCAAGCATGATCCAGAAATTAAATAACTAATAAAAATAAAAAAAATAAGAAATATAGAAAACAACTTACAAAGTAAAATATAATGAGGTATTCACTTCAAAATATTTATGATTATTAATGCATTATTGCAAGCCACAAAACAAAAGAAAAAAATTGACTAATAGAATTGAATCTAAAAAAAAAAAAATCTGCCAAGTCAATTCTAACAGAGAGCATGGAGAGAAACCAATCATGATCTGCTCCTTGAAGCCCTATTTGTTTAAAGATGGGTAATGACCCTGCCTTTGCATCTCATCATTTTGCACAATTTTTAATCAATGAGATATAGTTTTAAATAATAAAATTTCTCACAATCTTTTTGGACAAGCTTTTTTGAGTGAGCAAATTGTATCCTAATACTTGCCTTTTAAAACAGAGACATACAAACAAAGATATAGCCTCTCTCATTTTAATATGCATTAAATATTGTTTTATTTACTGTTACTATGCTCAATATACAACATAAAGTTTATACTCAAAGTTGGTCATCTGCATTGAATAGACATTCTATTCTGAAAAAGTCATTACCAAAATAAAGTATGCAATATATAAGATTCCACCTGACCAGCATGACAAGATCCTATGCCTTTGATCACCTGGGGAAAAGCATAGACTTCTACACTTATGTCAACATGTCCTGTTTGGACTCTAGCTTGATGTATGAAATATAGCAATTATAAATGTAAATCAAGGACTTCTAAGCTGATTCATAAGTTTCATTTAACCCTGGAAGAGAAGAGTCCTTTAAAGAAGAGAATAATCATTCTCCTCAAATGATGAGAAACATTATAAGAGGAACCCATGATACTATAATTAATTCCAGGTACTTGGGGAGATATAAAACCATTACCAGCCTCAGCTCAAAAGATGTTGGCTCAAATAGGTTAGAATGTACTTTGGATAAATTAGTTACTGATTTGGTTGCTAAACTCACACAAAACTCTGTAAATGTTTTGGTCTTAATAATAATGTTGCTCTGTTTTTTTTACACCAGCTATGGGAAATACAGTACTGACAGATCCTGGACTTCTATAACCCAGTACAATATCTTGTCTCACTTGAATGGAATTCTTATATACCTGAAAAAATATCTCATGGTATTCTTTGTTGTCTTAGCAGAATAACTGTTTCCTTATCATAGTATTTAATAGGTCACCATCCTGTGAAATTTGTTTATAAAAGAGCTATTCCTCTTGATAAAAACTGTGATAATTCAGTAAACCTTCTCTCTAAGGCAAAATTTGATGTTTTGCATTCTCTTTATAGGGTTTCCCTGGACTAGCTCTATGGGCTTAGAAAACTATTATGAAACTCACTTATGCTATCATAAAAAGTATTAGCCATGCCTCCATGGCCGTTAATATGCTTAATAAAGAACAAAAACAACCTTGTCAAGCCATACTTGACATTCATGCTGCAATTGATTGTCTGGTATTGTTACACCATAATGGATATTCAAAGTTTAATAACATGTGTTCCTTCAATTTAAGTGATAATAGTAATTTTATTTGAAATGGATTCAATTACCTTAAAGATATCATTAATAAGGTCCAACAAGATGATTGATGTTTAGACTTGATGGATTGGATAATTTCATGTTTATTCAATTTCATCTGTTTCAAAAAATATTCATAGGTGGATATTTACTGATGTTGGCACTTGCTATTGTCTATAGCTGCCTTATTTTTTGCACCCACCAGCATTAAGAAGATAAGTAATATTACTTATTCAAAAGGCCTTTAAAAAGGAGGGAAGACTGTAGGTATTCTGACCTTGGAAACAGACAGGAAAGTGTGGGGGTGATGATAACTGGCACCGTGATATCCACAATTAGTAATGCCTAGCAGTTTCTCCCTGAAGCTATTGAGACAACTCTACAGGTGCACTATCTAGTTTCTCTGGTAATGTCGTTAGGGAGAAAGGGCTCTATGTTTGTAGTAACTGTACCTTATCATGGTTAGCTAGCACTTGGGGTTAAAATAACACTAGGTTAGAATGTAGTCATGGTAACAGAAGCTATCTAATTCTGGAGTATACTATGTGCAGCCATGAAGAGGAGTGGCCAGTATTTTTTTCCTTATTTCTTTTCACTGTGAGTGTGTCTCTCTCTTCTGTTAGCTTCTTTACAGGTTTCCTCACAAGATTTGTAACTGATTATGCTGGCCCTCACAACAAAAGGTAAGTTTTGATGGTTAATCTGAATGAACTGGGACATCAGTAAAGAAGAAAACCGAAAAGTACAAAGAATTTGAAAATGTAATAAATGTAGGGCAGTATGTGTTCAATGATTAAAATCAAAAGAAATAAAGCTAAGCTTCTGAAAATTGTTTTCCGCTGAATAACTAGTATTTCAACATTTTTTAGTTTGGTTTTCTCCATTTGAACTTCTCAACTCTGTCCCCTGCTATGTGTAGGCTACAATTGTTTACATCACAAAATCATGCTAGGTACTATTTATCTAAAATGAAGGATGTATAACACACTGAGAAAGAGAAAGATTAAAGTGCAAAATAATATATATTAAAGAGTAAAATATCTATATAAAAATGTCCTTTTTCTTTGAAACACAAATCTGAAACTCATTCTTATTGAGAAGTTCCCAGAAGATACAAGATAAGTAAATTAAATAATAATTATTAATTAAACATTTTAAAGGAAACTTAAACTTACCAAGGAAGGCAAAGTTTCTATAGTTCTTTAACATCACATTTTTATATAAGTTTATCTGAGCAGGCTGAAGGCATTCCCACTCCTCTTCAGTAAAATCAATGGCTATATCCCTGAATGTTAACGGTACCTGAAATAAGAATATGTAAATACATAACACATTGACCACATGAACTTTTGCACAGTCTGTAAGGTAATCGAAGTTGAAATGAGAGTTAGTAGACTATCATGTAGGTGGTTTTGGAACACAATGATACTATTATCTACTTCTGCAGATAAAGTGATTTAAGTTCAAAAAAATATATATAATCCACATTTATGAAACACAATATGAAACTCAGACATTACTACAAAAATACATATTTTGTAATTTTTAAATATTATGATCTAAAATATACATATTGTTCAGATGAGAAAATTATGGTAATTAAAAAAGGGAATCCTCAAATTTTAATTGTGCAACCACTAATCAGAGATTTACTAAAGTGTAGAATCTTATTTGTAATTTCTCTGATGGAGCTGGCTCTTCTGAATATGTAGTGAGATCTCTAACAATGGTATAAGAGAAATTTTGAAATTTAACAAGGTAGACAGACCACTTAATGGAAATATTTAACAGTGAATTTAAGTTCAAATATTTTATGGTACTTATGTATGTTATTAATATAAAAAATAGCAAAAGCAATCCTGTTTGGATTTTCCTTTTTATAATTTTAACAATTTATAACATACAAAATAATATATACATATGCATAAAAACTTTGTTTGATGTATATAATGTATGATTTTTATAATAGAACGTACATATAGCTTTTCAAACAAATATAATTTGTTTTTTATTTTATTGGTTCTTTCTAATTCTACCTGGTTGTAAAATCAATTTTTATGACATTATGCAAGCATAGGATATATCTTATCCTAAATAAAATCCTGTTCTTCTTGGTGGCTATCATGGTAGGATTTATATATATATAATCTTTAATATTTTCATCCCCTTCCCTTTTATTTGTTTATTCATTGCTTACCATTGTGAAATCTACTGATTTTTTTTCTTACCCTTTTCCGTTTTATGAGCTTTAGATTTCACATATCAGCAAAAACTTTCAACCTTTGGTTTTAAAGAAATGGTTTGTTTTACTTAGCAATAAAATCTCCCGATTCATCCATTTACTGACAAATGTCATAAAGTCATTCTTCTTTATGGCCAATTCATAGTTTATTGTGTACATAGAATAAAGCAACAAATTTTTATCCTGTCATCACTGAATGGACCCATTTATCATGGAATGGTTGGCTTTATAGCTTAGCTATTGTGAATTGTGCTGCTATAAATATTAATGTGACAGTTTCAATGTAGTATGCTGATTTTATGTTCTTTGGGTATATACTGTACAGTCAAAAAATGGGCAAAATTGTGGTTCCATTTATTTAACAATATCCATACAGGTTATTATGTTTCACTTAGACCTCCATACAGCTAAAAAAATGAAATTCATCTAAACCTGAGGTTGAAATAAAACATACAAAAAATATTAAGCCATAAAATGACTAGAATTTATTATCAAATCATCCATCCCAATAAAAAGTAAATTTTACAAACTAAAAGTAAGAAAATCTTTAAAAAAACAAGCCAAATTAGAAGCTATTAAAGATGAACATAGCAGAGAGAGAGTTAGCACTATCCATGTTGGTGCTTTTAAAAAGCAAATGAGCCAGGTCTAGTGATAGATAATTTTAGTTCCAGTGACTGAGGAGGATAAAAAAAGATTATAAGTTCTAAGACAATATAATATATATATAGTATTGAAAAACTTAGTGAGCACTTAGCAACTCAGCAAGACTCTGTCTCTAAATAAAATATAAAAAAAGGACTGAGGATGTGGCTTCATGGTTAAGCACTTCTGAGTTCAATCTTCAGTACAAATAAATAAAAAGCAGATACAATTTAAAAAGCACTAGCAAATTTGAAAATTCAACAAATAAAAATTATATCAATGATACAGTTTATAATTGCAAAAATATGCCTATATACTAATTTCTCACTTGATGGAAATACACTCTGGAAAATTTCTCCTAAGAATCTTCTGCAATTTTCCAATTCTCTGAGTGTAATGACAAGAATCTAGATGGTATAGACTAGTACATGGCTAAGATATTTGGTATATCCACTGTTGTAGATAAAGTCTCCTCCTGACCAAACTACCATGATGCCACATGATTGATGTTATGAAATTAAATCAATCAGAGTAAACCTCATAATAAAATAAATGGTGGAACTACAGAAAACCAGAACAACAAAACTCTTTATAAGTCTCTTGTTATTTAGGCAGTGATACATAATGAAGATTACAGTGCAGGGAAGAGAAAAAAATGGTATTCATTTCAAAGAACGATGCTCGGATATTGGGAAAAACAGTGTGATAATAAAATGCTATTTTATGCCTTCACGCATTAAATATTACAACATATTTAGACTTTAAATTCTGAATATAAGTTATTAATAAATAGTACTGAAATATATAAGAAAGTACAAAGCTCAGAAGTTTTCATACAAAAGATAGGGTGCATATGGTGGTGCACACCTGAAATATCTTCTATTCTGGAGTCTAAGAAATGAAGTTGAAAATTTAAGGTCAACTGAAGAAATTGAGCAAACCTCATCTGAAAATAAAATTTAAAACAGAATTGAGAATATGCTCAGAAATACGACACTTTGGTTGATCCCTAATATCACAAAAGAAAAGCAATAGTTTTTGTTTTCAAAATTATACAATATAATATGTGTAAATTTATGAATTACAAAATATTAATAAAAAATCTATTCATCAAATTATTACATTAAAGGTACAAAAGTGACAAGGTAAAAAAAAATCTAATTTCCTCATATAATCAAGAAACAAAATATAAAACAGATTGCAAAAGAAAAGCAGAATAAATTCTTGAAGAGACTCTTTTAAAAGGATATATCTAAGTGTTCGATAACCATAAAAACTCAAAATCTTTAGAAATTTGGTAACATTGAATAAAATCATATCATATAGATGAATTAAATAGTATTGATGAATATGTGGAATGAATGCATTCACAAAAGTGGGAAATAATAATTTAAGCTTTTATTATCCATTTGTACAAACTGTTTTGTAATCAAATGTACATGATGTACCCACACAAGAAACAGAGACTAAAATTACAACAACTGTACATATGAGAATACAGCCATATTCCTCCAGTGTTGAAACCAACGGGCATGGTTACAGAGAAAGAAATAATTATTGAATTTTATAAATAGTAAATTCAAAGAACTACAATTATTGTTGATGTATTATATTCAGTTTGACAAAACTACAAAATACCAAGTATGTTTTATGCCAATGTCACATGAATATTGCATTTCATATGCAAGTATATTTAGAAAATGAATATGCAATATTTGAGAAAATAAAAATATAGAAAAGCATATAAAAGACTCAAATATTTAACATATTTACAAAGGATAAATCTATTGTAAAAATGACCATTTTCCCAAGTTAACCTATAATAATAACTGGTCAAAATTTTACCATGCTTTAGTTTTTGTTAAAGAAGAAATCAAAGCAAAAACTTCTAAGATTTTCCTGGAAATTTAAATGTATACAAAATTAGCCAAGAACTCTCTCATATATAAGAGCAAATGTACTAGTGATTATTACCTGACACTAATACATGTTATAATATTGCAACAGTGTAGTAATTTTAAGATAAAGAAATCACAATACGGAAAACTACATAGGGAAATTCATATGTAGGCAAATATCTTTTTATTGTTAAGTATAATAAGTATATAAATCAAAATATATCAATAAAATATTTAATATGAGTGAAAAAATGGTATTCATTTCAAC
The DNA here is from genome assembly GCF_048772815.1 of Callospermophilus lateralis. Lineage (NCBI taxonomy): Eukaryota > Metazoa > Chordata > Mammalia > Rodentia > Sciuridae > Callospermophilus > Callospermophilus lateralis. The sequence goes on from NW_027514876.1 coordinate 473,444, forward strand.
CTCAATCCAACCTCAATGTAGATGTTAGAACCATAGGCACAGATCACAAGTAGGGACTTGTGTGCAGAATGTGTGTGACACTGGAATTATACACAAGCATCCACCAAACAGTAGATATAAAGAGATAATTTTAAAAATAAAATAAAAATAAAAGCAGAATATAAGCCTCCCTCTGTTTATGAATACACAAAATAAATATTTACTCCTGTTTTGAGGCCTTCTTAAAACTGTAAAGGAATTAGGGGCACACACATTGGAAAACTGAAAAAAATATATATCGACCAAGAGATAAGTAGAATGCACTTGAAGATTTTCATGATTTGAGCAATATGCAAAATTACTGGAACAAAATGCCCAAATCCAGTGTTAATATAAATAAAGGAAGATTGATTTGGTTTTGAAATATATTATTTAACTCTAAATTGCCTGTAGTTTAAATGCTAATTTATCGGTACACAGAGAGGAAGAAATAAGATATACATGAGTATCAACTCCAGAGGGAAAAATAAGTGGTTTTCTATGGTCATGCAAGATCCATGGGCTTTATTCCATTAGACTAGAGTGAAAAATATGTTAAATCTTAAGGAAACCCCTTAATCCCTTAGAGGGATTTGCCAACATTCTCTAAAAATGCAAAGAGCTGTTGTTGACAGTTCAACTTTTATCTAGACAGTACCAAAAATTAACAGGGAAATACAGACCACCACTGAAAACCGAAGTGTCAGTTTAGCACTTCCTCAGCTCTCTCACCCAGCTCACTTTACTAATAACACCAGAACTAACCAATTCTTTCTGTAAGTAATTTTTCCCGATATTAACTTTTTCCATTCAATAGACTATATCTGAAACCTCAGAGCATTGAAAGCTCTGGTAACTGTGCAGGTGCAAATCTCCCTAGATCAAAAAGGAGTGGTTTCACATTGGTGTGCAAACATTCTAATGGGCTAAAATCTCAAATATTATGGAAAAAATATGGTTACAATCACAGATACCTCTTTATTTCTAATATAGGTGTATATCTTTTTTTTTCCAGTGAGCATAAGGTACCCTGGAATCTAAAAAGCTTACATCAGAATTTTAGTGCACAGGGCAACTATAAGATCTTCTGCATTAGCACATCTGTTAGAATGGCAACTCTCAAAAAGTGGAATAGTACATAGTACTCCAAGTGTATTGATATGGTAGAAAGAAACACTGTGCTAGACAATAAAATTAGTGGACATTAAAAAAAAATGGAAGTTGAGAGTTTTCTCAGTTACTTCCTTGAGAAACTATACTATCTACATTTATACTGCTTTTGAATGAAATAAGCCCCTAATACTGGTCTGGACTTATGAGAGGTATTAGATTTGACAGGTGTGGGATCCTCATATTACATACGTTCTGAAACACAGTTCCAGGAAAATACCAGAGTAGGAAATGAGAATGCTCTCATATACATTTCACAAAAGAAAATCTGAGCATAAAGACAGTCTGACAGGTTGACTGCCCTTGGAGACATAAAGAAAGAATAGAAACACATGATTTTTCCAAGATCAAAGGATTCTTCTTTACTTTTCAATCATGTAAAATGCTCATAAACAACAACAACAAAATTTTTGCTTTTGATTTTTGTCCATGGTACTGGGGATTTGAAACAGGAGCATGTTAATTCTGGGCAACATACCCAGCCATGTTTTAAAATTTTGAGACAGGTTTTTCTAATTGTCTAATTGGTCTACCTAAGTTCCTGATGCTTATCATGAAATTGCAATCTTTCTTACTTAGCCACTTGACTCTCTGGAATCAATATGCATGTATCATTGCACCCAGAGGAAAAAAAAGATTATTTTAAAAGTCTCATCCAGTTTTTGGTATAACAATTGAAAATACCATGTTCATTTGAAATATAATATGGGTAAAGTAACTGATAATACTGCAAAAATGTAACTGATAATACTGGGAAAGGGGGAAGTTGTCATTGAACAGTAAGCTAAAATTTTATATATAAATACAACTCACAATACTGGCACACAAATTTAAAATCACACTCAGCAACTGTCTGGAGATTAAAAAAAAGTACCAGGTATGTAGCTAAATGGTACAGTACCTCTGGCTTAATCCACAATACCACAATCTCCAAAAAGAAGGAGAATGAATTCAGGAGTAAAGAAAAACTGAGATACCTATAGAGTATCTCATCCCTCTCCTGGAGGAAAAAATACATGGAGTTGTGATTGTGATGATCTCCTGACTCCAGAATCCATAACACAATCTGAGAAGATTCAGAAATATTGCCACAAATGTTCTCAAATAGAATTTAAAGTAGGGGATGAAGATATTCTATAGAATACTATAGGACTTGCAGGGTCTACTGTTAATATATGGTCCAGTTGACTGGCCAGTGGAGATTCATGGCTGACCTTTCTCAGAAGAAGACACAGGACTGGAGAAACCAAAGATTACACCAGGGATTCTAGCCAACCATTGCCAGTTCCCACCATAGTCAGTGCAGCCAGTTTCAACCAGACTCACCATCCAGTCTCAGGATTTCACTGCACACTCATCATTTACTGTATTTTAGGAACCAAGTGTCCTCTCTATAAATTACACAGTACATATACAGGAGCAAAAATCAGGTTCACTGACCATAAGTGAGGGAGCCTAGAAATGGATACCCACACTGGCAGGCTTCACACCAGATGGTCAAAACTTGCTTCTCTTTACTGAATACGTGTGGATTGGACAATGCTTATATAAGGGCTCCTGATTGGACACAACTTATGTCATCATATGCTCAATCTGAGCCTAGTGAGTTTTTTGAGTGACAGGAGATAACATCAAATCTAAAAATAAATGATGTCAAAATTGTAGGGTCTTGTCTGTACATTTATTTTTTTTTTCTTTTGAGGCTGCAGCTAATTTAAGGCTAGGTATCCTTGGAGAAGTAAAATCCAGCCAAACCAGAAAAGCATTTGCATTTAAACTTGCATATGAGGCCTTTTGAATTTGTAGATTATATATGTAAATATATTATTTATGGAGGAAAATAATACAGTGACAATCCCGTAAAATTTCAGTTAACTTCTGTTGTATGGAAACAGATTGAGCATTAAAATTATATGAGGTGGAAAGTTAATTATTATTTTAGAATTCATATAAAAATAGTAAAAATTGAATTTTATAGTATAAGTCATAATTTCCACTATGTGAAAATCACCATTATGTATTTAAAATATTCCTAATAAAGTAGATGTATTTTTGGAACAGCACCCTCAAATTGGTGACCACTCTAAATTGGTGACACCAATCTCGAAAAGAATAAGGAGATTCCTTAGAAAACGTGGAAAGGAACCAAAATTGATCCAGCTATCCCACTCCTCAGTTTAGACCAACAAGAGCTAAAAACAGCATAATACAGTGGCATATCCACATCAATGTTCATAGCAAAATAATTCACAATAGGTAAACTATAGAACCAATCTATATGCTCTTCAAGAGATGAATGGATAAAGAAAATATGGTCTATATACACAGTAAAATATTACTGAGCATAAAGAGAATAAAATTATGGAATTGGGAAGTAAATGGATAGAGTTGGAGAATATCATGTTAAAGAAAGTAAACCAATCCACTAAACCAAAGACCTAATGCTTACTCTGCTAAGTGGATGCTGATCCACAATGAGTGAAGTGGGAGGTAGCATGGAAGAAATGAAGAAACTTTGAATAAGACAAAGGGGAGGGAGGTGTTGGTAAATGGTATAGAGGTAAGTAAGATGGTGGAATGAGATGGAAATATTTTGTACACAGAGTTACATGGGTTTTTGTAATTATACTTTCTGTATAAGAGAAATAAAATTTTGTGCTCCACTTGTGTACTATGAAGTGAATTGCATTCTGCTCTAATAGCAAATTATAACAAATTCATAAATTAATTGATTTTTAAAAATTCAGGAAAGAGACTTGCTTTCTCCTAGATCTATACATAAACATATATATATATATATATATATATATATATATATATATATATATATATATATATATATATGTTCTATGTATATATATATATGTTCTATGTATATGTGTGTTCTATGTATAACATGCACATATTTAATATATATAATTTATAAACATTTTTTTCATATTATATCAATTTTTTAAATAAATGATAACAGAAGCATTACAATTCTTATTCCATGTATAGAGCACAATTTTTCATATCCCTGGATGTATATAAAGTATGGTAATACCAATTTGTGTCTTCATACATGTACTTTTGATGATGAACTCTATTACATTACACCATCCTTGCTAATCCTTTGCCCCCTATTTTTTTCTTCCCACATTTCTGCTCTATCTAGAATCCATCTATTTATCTCATGCTCCCCCTCCCTACCACATTATGAGTCAGCCTCTTTATATCAGACAAAACATTTGGCATTTTTTTTGAAATTGGCTAGCATCACTTAGCATTATCTTCTCCAATGCTATCCATTTACCTGCAAATGCCAGATATGATTATACACCTAAAAAACTCAAAAAGCTCCACCAGGAAACATCTAGAACTAGTAAATAAATTTAGCAAAGTAGCAGGATATAAAATCAACACCCATAAATCGAAGGCATTTCTGTTTATTAGTGAAAAATCTTCTGAGAAAGAAATGAAGATAACTACACCATTTACAATAACATCGAAAAAATAAGATACTTGGGAAGCAACTTAATGAAAAAGGTGAAAGATTTAAACAAGAAAAACTACAGAACTCTAAAGAAAAAAATTAAAAAATACCATAGAAGATGGAAAGATCTACCTTGCTCACGAATAGGCAGAATTAATATAATAAAAATGACCATGCTACCAAAGCACTATACAGATTTACTGCAATTCTGATCAAAATCCCAATGGCATTCCTCATAGAAATAAAAAAAGCAACCATGAAATTTATCTGGAAAAATAAGAGACCAAGAATAGCTAAAGTAATCCTTAGCAGGAAGAGTGAAGCAGGTGGCATCACTATGCCAGACCTTAAACTAGACTACAGCGCAATGGTAACAAAACAGCATGGCATTGGCAATAAAAAAAAAAAAAAAGACTGGTAGACGAATGGTACAGAATAGAGGACACAGAGACTAACCCACAAAACTACAATTATAATATATTAGACAAAGGTGCCAAAAACATGCACTGGAGAAAAGATAGCCTCTTCAACAAACCATTATCTCTCACCATGCAGAAAACTCAACTCAAAGTGTATCAAGAACCTCAGAATTAAACCAGAGACCCTACATCTAACAGAATAAAATGCAGGCTCTAATCTTCATCATGTGGGATTAGGCCCCAAACTGTTTAATAAGACACCTATAGCATAGAATTAAAACAAATAATTAATAAATGGGATGGAATCAAACTAAAAAGTTTATTCTCAGTAAAAGCAACAATTTGTGAGGTGAAGAGAGAGCCTACATCCTAGAATGTTTTTTTTACCCATCACACATCAGAAAGAGCACTAATCTCTAGGGTAAACAAAGAACTCAAAAGCTAAGCAAATAATGATAATAATAATAATAATAATAATAATAATAATAATAATAATAATAATAACAACAACCCAATCATGAAATGGGCCATGAATCTGAATACAGAATTCTTAGAAGAGAATATACAATCAATCAACATTTTTTCTATATATCTGATTGGTTATGGTGCCCCCTTCAAAAGGCCAAGCATAGCTCTGGTTCAGTTTCTAAGGAAGGGGAATACAAGAAAGAAGTATTCTCAACTCTCCTTTATAAATTATTAAACACAATTTTCTATGTCATTTTCTAAACATAGCTGAACATGGAAAATATTGGCATGAAGCAGAGAACATTTTTATTAGAAACACAGTGTAAAAGAAAGACAAAAAACATAATTATTTGCACCACATTGAACCATAAAAGAAATGGAACCTGGAGTTCAGAAAAGAAAGATTCAAACTTTTATACTTGGGAATGTGGATGACATGGATGCCTAAAGTGAAAAGATTAATACAAGCTTTTGAAAGGAAATTCATGTGAGTGGCATATAATGGTTAACCAATTATAATCTGCACAGTGTCTCCCAGGGCTTTCTCAGCTGTGCACTACAGAACACACAGGTATTCATAGCGTCCATGAAGAGCATTATTCATCTGTACCCTCTAAAATTATTCACATAGTATATGAAAAAACATGTGTATGGATTTTTTGCTGAGCTCGGAGCTGAATTCTGGGTTGGAGACAGGGGAAGGAAATGGTCCAGTTCAGTTCTCCACACCGGTCAGACCACGGAGGAAGCCAGCGGCCACCATCTTGGAGAGCTGACGTCACCATCCTTGTTTTCGACTGATTGCAGCTCTTTCAGCTATAGAACAGGAAATTTCAGGCTGACAATTGTCTGCATCTCGCAGACAAATTGCTCAGACTTAGTGCTAAATAACCCGCGGAAACTGCTTCTTGGAGCCTGCTCCTATCAGAACATGCACCGAGCCCGGAGTGGCGGAGTTCCGGCTCCCGGAGCTGCTCTGGCCCAGGGCTATAGAACCCGTGGAAACTGCTTCTTGGAGCCTGCTCCTGTCGGAGCATGCACCAAGTCCGGAGAGGCCGAATTCTGGCTCCCGGAACTGCTCTGGCCCAGGGATAAAGAACCCGCGGAAACTGTTTCTCGGTCCGGGTCCTGCTGAATACTGTGGAGGCCAGAGGGGCGGAGCAGAGCCACCGCCGGAGCCCGGAACAGGCCCAGTGACCTGCCGGCATGGTAGTCAAGAAACCCCGGAGGCAGCGCTGGCTCAGGAGCCGGCGGGAGCCGCGCGGCGCGGGACTCCCAGCTACCGCTCCCACCAGTGCTGACAACTGAGGTCTCTTGCACCGACTCGCCTTGGTGTGGGACTCACGGCTACCGCTCCCACCATTGCTGACAACTGAGGTCTCTTGCACCAGATACGGGGGCGTGGCTACCAGAAGGTAAGCAAATTGGCTGGGGGTTCTCAGGCCCAAGCTCTACAAACTTAGGGCCTGAGGGAGGCAAACAAGGAGAGTGTGCCCAGGCACTAATGAAACAGCTGCTCCATGCGTGTGCAAGGTAGGCGGAACTGTGAACACCGACAAAACAGGCCCAGTGAACCGCCAGACACATCGCTCCGGTTGGGGGAGGGGCAGAGCCACCGGGCGCCTGCAAGGTAGGCGGACCCACTACCCACCAGCAGAACAGGCACAGCAATCAACAGAGCGGCAGAGCCACCCCCCCGAGCCTACAAGGTAGGCAGACCTGCGACCTACCGGCAGGTCAGGCCCAAAAACCTGCAGAGGGGCATAGCTGCCCCACGTGCCTGCTAGGTAGGCTGAACCGTGACCACCAACAGAACAGGCCCAGCGGCTGGCCAGACACATCGCCCCGCCACGGTTGGGGGAGGGGCAGAGTTGATGGGAGCCTGCAAGTTAGGCAGACCTGCGAATCACCAGATGATCAGGCCCAGCAACCGCGGAGCGGCAGAGCCACCCCCGGGCCTGCAAGGTAGGCGCACTTGCCACCCACCAGCAGGTCAGGCCCAACAAACTGCGGAGGGGCACAGCTGCCCCACGAGCCTGCAAGGTAGGCAGAAACCTGACCACCGACAGAACAGGCCCAGAGGCCGGCCAGACACATCGCCCCGCCCCGGTTGGGGGAGGGGCAGAGCCGCCGGGTGCCTGCAAGGTAGGCAGACCTGCGACTCACCAGCAGATCAGGCCCAGCAACTGCGGAGCGACAGAGCCACCCCTGGGCCTGCAAGGTAGGCGCACTTGCCACCCACCGGCAGGTGAGGCCCAACAAACTGCGGAGGGGCACAGCTGCCCCACGAGCCTGCTAGGTAGGCAGAACCCTGACCACCAACAGAACAGGCTCAGAGGCCGGCCAGACACATTGCCCCACCCCGGTTGGGGCAGGGGCAGAGCCGCCGGGCGTCTGCAAGGTAGGCAGACCTGCGTCTCACCAGCATATCAGACCCAGCAACCCACGGAGCGGCAGAGCCATCCCCGGGCCTGCAAGGTAGGCGCACTTGCCACCCACCGACAGGTCAGGCCCAGCAACTCTCAGAGGGACACAGCTGCTCCATGCGCGTGCAAGGTAGGCAGAACCGTGACCACCGACAAAACAGGCCCAGTGGACCGCCAGACACATAGCTCCGGTTGGGGGAGGGGCAGAGCCGCTGGGTGCCTGCAAGGTAGGCGGACCTGCGACCCACCAGCAGAACAGGCACAGCAATCCACAGAGCAGCAGAGCCACCCCCCGAGCCTACAAGGTAGGCAGACCTGCGACCCACCGGCAGGTCAGGCCCAAAAACCTGCGGAGGGACACAGCTGCCCCACGTGCCTGCTAGGTAGGCTGAACCATGACCACCAACAGAACAGGCCCAGCGGCCGGCCAGACACATCGCCCCGCCCCAGTTGGGGGAGGGGCAGAGCCGCCGGGTGCCTGCAAGTTAGCCAGACCTGCGACTCACCAGCAGATCAGGTCCAGTGACCCGCGGAGCGGCAGAGCCACCACTGCGCCTGCAAGGTAGGCGCACTTGCCACCCACCGGCAGGTCAGGCCCAGCAATTCTCGGAAGGACACAGCTGCTCCACGCGCGTGCAAGGTAGGCGGAACCGTGACCACCGACAAAACAGGCCCAGTGGCCCGCCAGATACATCACCCCGGTTGGGGGAGGGGCAGAGCCGCCACCAGCGCCTTTTAGGTAGACAGACCTGCAACCAACAGACAGAACAGGCCTAGTGGCCAGCGGAGGGGCAAAGCCGCTGCTCACGCATGTAAGGTAGGCGGACCTGTGACCACTGAAAGAACAGGCCCATCGAAAGTACAGGCACAGCGGCCTCCCGGCGTGGTAGGCACATTGCCTCAATTGAAGGAGGGGCAGAACCACCGCCAAAGCCTGCAAGGGAGACGTTGCAGCTATACAAGAGCAATATAAATATATAGGGGAAAAATCAATAACACAACAGTTTCACCAAGCAGAAAGAAACGCGATCAGTATGAAAAGACAAGGAAAGAAAGGACCACAAGCAATGCAGGTCAATTCAACTTTAGAAGAGGTAACATCTGCAGCAGATGGAATGTCAGATAAAGAATTCAGGATATACATGCTTCAGATGATCTGGAGTCTCAAGGAAGACATTAGACAGCAAAATCAGACAATGAAAGACCACTTTGACCACTTCGACAATAAATTACATAAACAAATCCAAGAAGCAAAAGATCAATTATTCAGGGAGATAGAGGTTATAAAAAACAAATAAACAGAACGTGTTTGTAGACGGCTGGTGTGAGTTCGGGAATAAAGAAATGCTGTTTGAATCTACAAGCTGTGTGGTGACTCGTGATTTGTGCCCGCCATTTAAATCACGTGAATAATAAAAAAAAATAATTCGGATCCATTTTCTCATGAGCGCTCCTCATATATGAAATATGGACATACGCACACACAGACATATAACACAAAACACAAATGTGCAAACAAACGTACAACACATAAGATAATAATAAAGGCCTTGTAGCTTTACCTAGGTGAAATCTCCATTGCAATGTTTAAAAACTCCACAGTTAAAAAAATAAAACTGATCAGAAAAACATTAACCTAGGTTTGTATGAGCTCAAAAAATAAAAATAGAACCTTATGATGTGGAAAAATGCAATAATAAAATAGATATTGAAAAAAACATCCTGGTTAATCACTGTTGCAGATGTAAGAATGGCCAAGTTGGAGTTCTGGATATCAGCTGTTATGGATTTGAGTCAAATCATCTTCTTTTCGATCTGTAGAAATCGTTTTAGTTAGTCTTTCTGTAATCCAAATCGGCTGCTGTTCTCCCTGTGGAAACACACAGACAGAGCCCCGACTCCAGACGATTACTGGGTCAGGACCTTTCCATTGTCCTGTTAGAATATCTTTCCAAAGAACTTTAGGCTTATGCACATTTTTTGGATACATATGCCTTTCCGCAGCACTAAGTCCTGATGAATCCAAATTTAAAAAGTTTAGAGTAAAAAGGGTTATTTTAAGTTTATCTTTGGGGGATATATACCCCTTTCCAATTCCCTCTTTTTGCTTTAATAAGCACGTTTTAATTCTGTCTTGAATGTCTGTATCTAATAGTTGTCTTAGCTTTTTGTATTTTTAATTTGAAATACCTTTACTTGACATTTTTAACCATTTCCTAATTCTTGTCTTCCTACATCTTTTCTAACTTTTTTCTTTTTAACTTTCTATACTTCTGTCTTTAAAGTTTTTCACTTCAAATTTTTAATCTTCTTTATCTAAATATCTTTTATCCTATTATCTTCCCATTATCCTGTTTTTTTTTTCTCCGTCATGAAGGCATCTTAACCACCTTCAATTTAACCATTTAAAGCCTTTTAATTATCATCTATACTGTACTTTTAAATGTACTTTTTCACCACCTACAGCTTTACTCTTTTAAACGAGGCTTAGAATCTGTTTAAATCGCTTTAATGTTAGTTTACATGGCTGCCCTTCAACCAAAGGCCTTTTTTACTCCATTAAGAAGCTTTGTCTCAATCTGCCATGTACAAATACCTTTTTTTTTCTTTCTTTCTTTCTCAAGCTTTTGAAGTAATTTTAGTTTCCTCAAAATCTTTTTAAATGGCATTTTACAACTTTTTACTTTACCACACAGAGATTATCTCACCTAGAAACATTTTTTTAACCTTCCATATTAAAATATATTTTCACATCTTTAATCTTAATCTCTTTTCTAGCCGTTAACCCTTTTTATAAATTCACATTCTGAAACAACCCTTATAAAATTTCTGATTTAGACAAATACTCCACTTTAAGAAGATGAAAGACTTTCATGTTTTTTATGATACTATAATACTGTAATTGAAACCCAACTGAAACTTCTTATACTCTTTGTATGTAAATTACACCTGATAGAATCTTAACATTTAGTAACCTTGTTTCAGCAAAGACATAGACAAAAGCAATATTAAACATTTTTCCATTCACCAATTTATGAAAACACACATAATGGTTAAATATATTACCTTACGGAACTTAATAAGTAAAGAGTACTTGATTTTATATTTAGTGGTTGATATTTTAACACTTTAGCTTTGTAAATTAATCAGATGTCTGTAAAAACCAAGATCTTAGACAAATGTAGTAAACAGAATTAGCCATCTCTTTCTTGTTGAAGAAAAATCCTTCTACAGGATACCATGATGGTCCCATTGAAATATTTAACAACTTCTCGTTTAAAAGCCATGGGCTGCATTTTTGTATTGTATCAACATATGCCCTAACTGTTCTTGGTCTTACTGGGGTGCCTTTTTTCTCTAACAATTTCTCTCCCTCGGAGGTGAACAACTTCAAACCTTGAGTTAACCATTTTCCCCAGTTTGCCTGAGAAAGTTCTAGGAACAGGCAACTTGAAATAAAAAAATAATAAATCAAAAGGAGAACACATTGTTTTTTGAAATGCTCACCCATTCTTTTGCTCTCCTTCAGGGGCTGAACAATTTCACTTACCCCCAAGCTTCAGGCGTTCCCCGTACGGGCCACCAGATGCCGCAGTCTCTGGCTGGGCAGGAATCACGAGTCTCCACACAGCTTGTAGATTCAAACAGCAATTCTTTATTCCCGAACTCACACCGGCCGTCTACAAACACGCTCTGGGGGAATCCACGTTCTCTGCCCAAATCCACTTCTCCCAAATCCACTCCTGCCTAAATCCACTCCGCATGGGCTTCTGTCTCCCAAAATATACTGTCCGACCCTAAGCGCTCAAGAGGAACTCAGCAGCAGGATACGCCCTATTCTAAAGGGGGAACACCCTAATCTCCTATTATGCTAAACTGCCCTATTCTAAAGGGGGAACACCCTAATCTCCTATTATGCTAAACCGCCCTATTCTAAAGGGGGAACACCCTAAACACGGATCCTGCCCTGGTCCTTGAGCAAGGTCACCTTACAGAAGTCCTTCCACTAGACAGCATGGGAGTAAGCTGGCAAGGAATTTGTCATACCTACTTGGCTGATGGCTCCCAGCAAAACTTAAGAGTCATTGGGATACAGGAAGGTATTGAGGTCCAAATCAAAGGAATGAGCAATCTATTCAACGAAATAATACGAGAAAACTTCCCAGACTTGAAGAATGAGACAGAATCCCAAATCCTAGAAGCCTACAGGATGCCGAATGTGCAAAATCATAAGAAATCCACACCTAGACACATTATAATGAAGATGCCCAACATACAGAATAAGGAGAGAATTTTAAAAGCTACAAGAGAAAGGAAGCAGATTACATTTAGGGGTAAACCAATCAGGATAACAGCTGATCTTTCAACACAGACTCTGAAAGCTAGAAGATCCTGGAATAACATATTTCATACACTGAAAGAAAATGGGTTCCAACCAAGAATTGTGTATCCCACGAAATTAAGCTTCAGGATGGAAGATGAAATTAAAACCTTCCATGATAAACAAAAGTTAAAAGAATTTGCAGCTAGAAAACCATCTCTTCAAAACATAATAGGCAAATTATTACAAGAAGAGGAAATGAAAAATGTCAATGAAAACCAACAGCGGGAGGTAGTACAGTAAAGGGGGGGAATAATCAAAGAGGAAAACAAACCATGTTTAGTAACATAAATAAACAAATATGGCTGGAAGAACAACCCATATCTCAATAATAACACTAAATGTTAATGGCTTAAACTCACCAATTAAGAGACACAGGCTAGTAGAATGGATCACAAAACAAGACCCAACAATATGCTGCCTTCAGGAGACGCATTTGATAGGAAAAGACATACATATACTGAAGGTGAAAGGTTGGGAAAAATCATATCACTCATATGGACTTCGGAAACAAGCAGGAGTGTCCATACTCATATCAAATAAAATAGATTTCAAGCCAAAGTTAATCAAAAGGGATGAAGAGGGACACTACATACTTCTCAAGGGAACCATTCACCAATACACCAACAAGACATAACAATCATAAATATATATGCCCCAAACAATGGTGCAGCTATGTTCATCAAACAAACTCTTCTCAAGTTGAAGAGTCTAATAGACCACCATACAATAATCATGGGAGACTTCAACACACCTCTCTCACCACTGGACAGATCTTCCAAACAAAAGTTGAATAAGGAAACTATAGAGCTCAATAACACAATTAATAACCTAGACTTAATTGATATATATAGAATATACCACCCAACATCAAGCAGTTACACTTTTTTCTCAGCAGCACATGGATCCTTCTCAAAAATAGATCATATATTATGTCACAGGGCAACTCTTAGACAATATAAAGGTGTAGAGATAATACCATGCATCTTATCTGATCATAATGGAATGAAATTGAAAATTAACGATAAAAGAAGTAAGGAAAAATCATGCATCACTTGGAGAATGAACAATAGGTTACTGAATGATCAATGGGTTATAGAAGACATCAAGGAGGAAATTAAAAAATTCTTAGAGATAAATGAAAACACAGACACAACATATCGGAACCTATGGGACACATTGAAAGCAGTTCTAAGAGGAAAATTTATTGCTTGGAGTTCATTCCTTAAAAAAAGAAAAAACCAAAAAATAAATGATCTAATACTTCAACTCAAAATCCTAGAAAAAGAAGAGCAAAACAACAGCAAAAGAAGTAGAAGACAAGAAATAATTAAAATCAGAGCTGAAATTAATGAAATCAAAACGAAAGAAACAATAGAAAAAATTGACAAAACTAAAAGTTGGTTCTTTGAAAAAATAAAGAAAATCGACAGACCCTTAGCCACGCTAACGAAGAGAAGAAGAGAGAGAACTCAAATTACCAGCATATGGGATGAAAAAGGCAATATCACAACAGACACTTCAGAAATACAGAAGATTATCAGAAATTATTTTGAATCCTTATACTCCAAGAAAATAGAAGATAGTGAAGGCATCGATAAATTTCTTAAGTCATATGATTTGCCCAGATTGAGTCAGGAGGATATTGACAACCTAAACAGACCAATATCAATTGAGGAAATAGAAGATACCATCAAAAAGACTACCAACTAAGAAAAGCCCAGGACTGGATGGGTATACAGCAGAGTTTTACAAAACCTTTAAAGAGGAACTAATACCAATACTTTTCAAGCTATTTCAGAAAATAGAAAAAGAGAGAGAACTTCCAAATTCATTCTATGAGGCCAACATCACCCTGATTCCTAAACCAGACAAAGACTTTTCAAAGAAAGAAAACTACAGACCAATATCTCTAATGAACCTAGATGCAAAAATCCTCAATAAACTTCTGGCGAACTGGATACAAAAACATATCAAAAAAATTGTGCACCATGATCAGGTAGGATTTATCCCTGGGATGCAAGGTTGGTTCAATATATGGAAATCAATAAATGTTATTCACCACATCAATAGGCTTAAAAATAAGAACCATATGATCATCTCGATAGATGCGGAAAAAGCATTCGACAAAGTACAGCATCCCTTTATGTTCAAAACTCTAGAAAAACTAGGGATAACAGGAACATACCTCAATATTTTAAAAGCAATCTATGCTAAGCCTCAGGCTAGCATCATTCTGAATGGAGGAAAACTGAAGGCATTCCCTCTAAAATCTGGAACAAGACAGGGATGCCCTCTCTCACCACTTTTGTTCAACATAGTTCTCGAATCACTGGCCAGAGCAATTAGACAGACGAAAGAAATTAAAGGCATAAAAATAGGAAAAGAAGAACTCAAATTATCACTATTTGCAGATGACATGATTCTATACCTAGCAGACCCAAAAGGGTCTACAAAGAAACTATTAGAGCTAATAAATGAATTCAGCAAAGTGGCAGGCTATAAAATCAACACGCATAAATCAAAGGCATTGCTGTATATCAGCGACAAATCCTCTGAAATGGAAATGAGGACAACCACCCCATTCACAATATCCTCAAAAAAAATAAAATACTTGGGAATCCAACTTACAAAAGAGGTGAAAGACTTATACAATGAAAACTACAGAACCCTAAAGAAAGAAATAGAAGAAGATCTTAGAAGATGGAAAAATATACCCTGTTCATGGATAGGTAGAAGTAACATCATCAAAATGGCGATATTACCAAAAGTTCTCTATAGGTTTAATGCAATGCCAATCAAAATCCCAATGGCATTTCTTGTAGAAATAGAGAAAGCAATCATGAAATTCATATGGAAAAATAAAAGACCCAGAATAGCAAAAACAATGCTAAGCAGGAAGTGTGAATCAGGCGGTATAGCTATACCAGACTTCAAACTATACTACAGAGCAATAGTAACAAAAACAGCATGGTACTGGTACCAAAACAGGCGGGTGGACCAATGGTACAGAATAGAGGACACAGAAACCAATCCACAAAACTACAACTATCTTATATTCGATAAAGAGGCTAAAAGCATGCAATGGAAGAAGGATAGCATCTTCAACAAATGGTGTTGGGAAAACTGGAAATCCATTTGCAAAAAAATTAAACTGAATCCCTTTCTCTCGCCATGCACAAAAGTTAACTCAAAGTGGATCAAGGAACTTGATATCAAATCAGAGGCATGGCGTTTGATAGAAGAAAAAGTTGGCCATGATCTACATACTGTGGGGTCGGGCTCCAAATTCCTCAGTAGGACACCCATAGCACAACAGTTAATAACTAGAATCAACAAATGGGACTTACTCAAACTATAAAGTTTTTTCTCAGCAAAAGAAACAATAAGAGAGGTAAATAGGGAGCCTACGTCCTGGGAACAAATCTTTACTCCTCACACTTCAGACAGAGCCCTAATATCCAGAATATACAAAGAACTAAAAAAATTAGACAATGAGATAACGAATAACCCAATCAACAAATGGGCCAAGGACCTGAACAGAAATTTCTCAGAGGAGGACATACAATCAATCAACAAGTATATGAAAAAATGCTCACCATCTCTAGCAGTCAGAGAAATGCAAATCAAAACCACCCTAAGATACCATCTCACTCCAGTAAGATTGGCAGCCATTAGGAAGTCAAACAGCAACAAGTGCTGGCAAGGATGTGGGGAAAAGGGTACTCTTGTACATTGCTGGTGAGACTGCAATTTGGTGCGGCCAATTTGGAAAGCAGTATGGAGATTTCTTGGAAAGCTCGGAATGGAACCACCATTTGATCCAGCTATTCCCCTACTCGGTCTATTCCCTAAAGACCTAAAAAGAGCACACTATAGGGACACTGCTACATCCATGTTCATAGCAGCACAATTCACAATAGCAAGACTGTGGAACCAACCTAGATGCCCTTCAATAGACGAATGGATAAAAAAAATGTGGCATTTATACACAATGGAGTTTTACTCTGCATTAAGAAATGACAAAATCATAGAATTTGGAGGGAAATGGATGGCATTAGAGCAGATTATGCTAAGTGAAGCTAGCCAATCCCTTAAAAACAAATGCCAAATGTCTTCTTTGATATAAGGACAGTAACTAAAAACAGAGTAGGGACGAAGAGCATGAGAAGAAGATTAACATTAAACAGGGACGAGAGGTGGGAGGGAAAGGGAGGGAGAAGGCAAATTGCATGTAAATGGAAGGAGACCCTCAGGGGTATACAAAATTACATACAAGAGGAAGTGAGGGGAAAGGAGGAAAAATATAAGGGGGAGAAATGAACTACAGTAGAGGGGGTAGAGAGAGAAGAGGGGAGGGGAGGGGGGAGGGGGGATAGTAGAGGATAGGAAAGGCAGCAGAATACAACAGACACCAGAATGGCAATATGTAAATCAACGGTTCTGCAACTGATGTGATTCTGCAATCTGTATATGGGGTAAAAATGGGAGCTCATATCCCACTTGAATCAAAGTGTGAAATATGATATATCAAGAACTATGTAATGTTTTGAACAACCTACAATAAAAATTAATTTAAAAAATAAATAAATAAATAAATAAATAAATAAATAAATAAATAAATAAATAAAATATTTTTAGGAAAAAAAAAAACATGTGTATGTGGATACTAAATGGCAATTCAGCAGAAAAGAGAAAACTACCCAGAGACAGAATTGTAGAAATTTCTTCAAAGATCATCAATGTTAGCTCCTGACACAGGGATGTCAGTCTGGGGAAATATTATTTTCTCTCCATTTTGAAGAGAGTGCTTTGAGAATACATTTCAGGGGCAACACAAATACTTTTTTTTCTGTCATTTTAAGAAAATCTTCAGAAACAGAGCTCAGAACATAGATTTCTTAGAAGGGTAAATGCCTGGAGATTACAAAATGAAAAAAAAAAAAACACACACATCAGTGGTCCTGAGTGACTCACTAAGGAAATAAATCTAAAAGGCTTTTTAGAAACTGAAAAGGACAAAAGTAAGTATTTCTAAAAATAAATATGTTCATTAGTTGCTATCTCCACAACATGTCATTAAGTAAACAACAAATTATGTATAAATATTTCTAGGAGTGGCCAAATTTTATTCCATATGATTTTATTTTAAACTCCAAAATCCAGATAATAGAGTTCATGATTCACTGCCAAAAATATTACAGAAAAAAAATTTTAATGAGTGGATGTTTAGTAAATATGTCATTTAACAATTTTATTACCATATAATTTTAAAGAAATTTAATCACTTTCATGCAGCCATAGTGTAGAGAAATTTCTTATTTATTTTTCCTGTAGTAATTAACAAAGATAAGCCCTGGAATCCACTTTAAATAACCTACCTTTACGATCATACAAAAAAATCTATAATAAAAGATGAGGAAAGAAAAATGTCAATTTAAAAAAAATAATTTAAAACTTTTTCTTTTTCTTGAAATCAATCACTAGCTGCATTTTGAGATTCTTTTCTCATCTTTTAAGCCAAAAAGATATAAAGGACAGAAGTTTGAACTACAAATTTATACATGAGATATGTTTATTAAGTATAAAATTCAAAAACTTTAGAAACTTAAGAAATACAAAATAAAAACCCATCATGGGAAAAATTAAGTAATATTGATAAACATTTAAAACAAATCAATAATCATTAACTCAAAAGGAGTTTAAATTAATATCTATTTGTGGAAACTATTTTGCTATTGAATATTCATGATACTCCCCATCACAGAGACTTACTGAAATTAGAGCATATGTGATCATAATAACATATAAGTACTCAATGGTACTCACCCAAAAACTTGAAGCCCAAGGACACGGCTCAATACAATATAGATCATGAAAGAGATAAATAATAATCTGTAGAAAAATTGGTAGCTAGAGCCAGTTACATTCCATAATATATCCAGTTTACAAAAGAGCATAAAACACTATGCATAAATTTTACATAGGTGCCTTATGCAAGTGGTATTTCATATGTGTACATTTTCAGAAACTAAATATGTAGAAATTATGAGAAAATGAAAGTCACAAAAAGCACATAAAAGACTGAATTATACATCCCATGTACAGAGGATAAAACTCATCATTATAAAGATGATAATTTTCTTTCAAATTAAACAATATATCTCACCAAATTTCTATGTACAAATATGAACATATCACATGAAGTCTACTTTTATGTGTATTCTATGAAGCGATAATTTTTAAAAAAATGATAAATAAATATAAGATAGAAGAAAATAGGAGAATAGGCAAAAGGGAACTACTGGATACCTAAGGGGGGCAAATTATATTCCATGTTTTATGGTTATGTCAAAATAAACCTGACTATTAAATACAGCAATAATGCAATAAGCATAAATTTTAAAAATTCATCTTCAAAGTTATATGTAACTTTAGTCAAAAACCTTTTCAATTATAAGAGCAAAAAACGAACTTATCATGACCTACTATTCATAGATATTGTGAAATTATAATATTACAATAATCATCAAAGAATCACAATATAAATAAGATCCCCATATGAACACATATATATGTAAAAACAGTATGCTTTATTGCAATAGAAAATTCTAGATAAATCAAACCATAACAAAAATAATCTCAGCAACTTAGCTAGGGCCTTTCTCAAAATAAATTTAAACCTGTTAGGGCTGTTTATGGGTGAAGAGTCCTTGCTTCCCAAATGCTGAAGTATAACACCAGAGAACTGTGCCAAGGCAGGTTTAGAGCAAAAAGTAGAAGCTTTATTAAAGGACAGTAGAAAAGACTTCTCCCAAGAAGAAAAAGGGGGGCCAAAGAGGTAGAATCCATGAAAGGTATTTTTTTTTAAAACTAAGGTCTTTTTAGCTTTTTTATAGCTAAGGTCTTCCTTCAGCTATCCCTCATTCCTATCACATTCCTGTCCTTTGTTCTGTTATCTTGCAGTGTTGGAATGTAGGTGGGAAGACCCAAAGTGTGGAGGACAGGTGGGCTGAAGGAGTAATCTGGTCAGGAAGGGCTTTTGGATTAGCATCCTCATGTTTGCTGTGAGCTGCTTCATTAAAATTTCCTTGTGATGGGCTCAGGGCCTTGGGGACATTTTCAATTCCCCTTATTCTTGACTCCATCCTCAATATGGTGTTCATTCTTGATCTTACTGGCTATTAGACCCAATTTACCTAAATACACTAACTACCTATCTGTAAATCTGGCTCCACTTCCAAGGATATGGCTAAGTAGTAAAGTATCCCTGAGTTCACCTAACTTTTACAAAATAATAATAATGAAGAAAGTAAAAATAAAAGAATGTCAAAATGAAAATTAGCTAGCCCAAAAGGAAATTAGGTACCATAATGACAAAATGACAGCCCCTCTCCTGCAGGAAAATTGCCCTTGGAGATTTGATTTTGATACTTATTTCACCTGTCAATCTCCAGCATCTGGTAAGACACTGGGCTGCAGGAACACACCTGCCACATAGTATTTTACGCAGATTCTGAGGATGCCCTCTGAGCTTAAGGAAGGCAGCAAAGAGTCTCTGCCAGTGACATGTTCCCCACCTGGTTGGCCAGTAGGACTTAGGACATAGTGGCCCAGTGGAGGACTTAAGCCTGCAGACTCCAGAGACTGCCCAGGGTCCCAATCTGCTAGCTCCTGTTTTCAACACAGCCAGTCTTGTGGTTCCAATAGTCTTCCTCCCCCAGCCTCCCTTGCTAGGCCAATGCACACTCACCATTTCCTGGTTCTCAGAAGTAGGGCTACTTGGGATCCTCAGTTCCTGAATAGCAGAACAACCTGTGACTCTGAAGTATGAGACTACAGATGGCAAAAATGGAGGACTCAGGAGATAAGAAGTGAAAGCCCACCCTCCTACTCCCTGATGACACACAGGATTGGACAGTTCCCACAAAATTCTCTTGATTGGAAGGGACTTCAGATCATGAACATTGGATCTGAGAGAAGTGAGCCCTTTTTTGAGTGACAGGGAATATTATCCAATCCAGGCAAGAATGAGGGCTAGAATCTCAGGTCATTGAGTGCTGTTTTTCTTTTTAATCTGAGAAATGTACCCCAGTGTCTCAGGCTGCTGTTATTTTAAGACAAGGTTGTTTTCCCATAAGTGGGAACTACTTTAAATTTAAACTTACATATAAAGTCATTTCAGTTTATGAATTACATATGCTTGTATATTATTCAGGAATTAATATAAAATGATGACAATAATTATAAAATTTTATTGACTGATTGATTGATCTCTGTTCTTTTTAGGTGACAGATTGAAGTTTGAACTGGGAAGAAACCCCCTAAAGTAAAAATGCCCAATAAAAACAAGACATAAGGGGCTGGGATTGTGGCTCAGCAGTAGAGTGCTCACCTCCCATGTGCAAGACCCTGGGTTCAATACTCAGTACCACATAAAAATAAATAAGTGAAATAAAGGTATTGTGTCCAGATACAGCTAAAAAAAATACATAAAAAAACCATAAGGTATAAGGTGAGAAACCAGCCTCTACCTCAGAGCAAAGACTGTTGAAGAAAGGGGGCTTGACTCTTGTCCTTGGAAAGACACACAGAGCACTCCTAGGCTCATACCCAACCTGCTGAGTTGTTTATCTACAAATAACAGACGACATCTGCTGGGCCTGGTGTCTGTGACTCAGTCAGGCTAGGTGGGGATCCATAGCAACCCCTTAGCAGCCACCAATCAGCATGAAGCAGGGAAAATTCCTGGGATTCCAAATGACCCTTACAGTAGTTTATGGTGGTTGATAACATTTTGGGAAACCATACAATTCAGCATACACTCCCCTTGTGGCCTAAGCCAGTCTGTTCAAATGAATACCCATCTTGAACTAATTAATCACGCTTACCCAACTTGTTCCCACCAGTGAATGTGCTAATCATGTTTTACAGTTGTTTATGATTTTCCCAAGGTGTGTGATGATTTGCTAAGAGATGCTATGATGTATGTGGGGTTCCTGCCTTCCAAAAGGGTTATAAAACTGCTAACCCTGGGCTCAGGGCCTCTAAGCCACCAGTTGCTGTATGTGTGGAGGACTGAGCTAGATTGCAATAAACATCTCTTTGGTGCTTACATCGATCTTGGTCTCTGGTGGTCTTTTGGGGGTCCCATATTTGAGCATAACAGTCTCTCCTGGAACCCATGGGAAAAGAAGACACCATTCCAGTTCTCTAGGACTGTAGTTTTATAGCACAAAAGGTTGCAAAAGGGGGGTGTCTTGAGAACTTACACGAATAACAGGATTTTCATAAGCATAATACAAATGCAGGTAGTAGGTTAATGGTCTAAATGGTTCAGCACTCAGGGAGTAAATTTAGATAACAACATCAGAATTTATGATGCATCACTAAAGTTTCAGAGTGAGTTGTTATTTGGTCAGGGAAAGCCAGAATTTATGAGTCATCACTAAAGTTTCAGCGAGGGTGGTTATCTCATCAGGGAAAACCAGACATGGATGAGTTCAAGGCACTGGAAGGCATTTCAAGCAAGGTTACAAATCAAGGTAATTTATAATGAAGCAGAAATTAACTTTTCATGCCTTTGTGATGAGATGGCTTCCAGTCTTAAATGAAAATTAGGCTGGATTTTTCACTTGCTATAGCCATAGCTTTTAAAGCATATGTTTCATACTTTAAAAGTATGAGCATTAAATTATTAATATTGATTACTACTAATTTTTTAAAAGACAGAATAAAATAGGAAATTAGATATTTGTTATTAAATGCATAAAAATTTTGATTAATATATTAATAATATGAACATGGAAAATTTTGACAATGATAAGAAGACATTTAATATAAGGGCTTCAATATTATAAGTCCTCATGTTCAATGGGTCATCCTTCAATGATTTTTTCATTTTTTAGGTCATTTTGAATTACACTTCTTCAAATGTTTGTGAAGTTTATAAATTTAAGATTTTGTAATCTGTAAAGTAGAAAAATGGCAGATTTGAGCTTTTGTCAAGATTTTAAACTTCAAAGCCACGTGGGGCATCTTAGCACTTATTTTTCATATTTGCACACAGTCCAATTCTATAGAGGAATGAGTTGGAGACATAGTATACTGTCCTGAGAAAAGAGAAACATAGTCTACTATACTGAGAAAAGAGAAATTGCCTTAGGCTATTTCTAAAGCTTTCAACTTTTCTAACTTTTCAGAATTTCTGGTGATTTAAAAAAATTATTTATTTTAACAAATGAATAGTTTGAAATTAATTATCTATCTTTCCTGCATTATTTTTCACTTTCATTGATTTTTTTTAAAAGAAGTAACAGTACAGAATTCCAAAAGTCTTCCATGTATATTTAAAGTTATGATTCCAATGATCAAGATAGAAAGCAGGAGCAAAACATCATCTAGTTTGGTGGTTCTGTCTCAAACTAGAGAGTTACTTATTTCTGCCATTATTCACTAGGTTCCTGAGGTTCCAGAAATCACCAACCAACACAGAGAAATGTCTTTTTAGTTTGTTTCTCACAACCAATTCAAGCTAACATACACTAGTAGCACTATAGTTTCAGATCAAAGTGTGTTTCTAAATAATAAAATATGTATACATAAACATATAAATAGATATAAAATAAAATATAATACTAAATAGATTTTTTTCCTCGATAATCATTTTGTAAATATTTCCCTTTAGACACAGTTCTGGAAACAAAGTGTCACAAGTAAGACATAAATCCTACATTGCTACACAGAGTAATTAAGGCACATACTAAGAGCTTGGTATAAAACATAGAGACAAAAATAACTAGAGAACACCATAGAGAATTATACCTAAGTGCTAAGCAACAAATTCATAGTCTTTAAGTACATGAAGAGACAAGTTATCATAGCAAATTTTATAACTCAGTTGCTGCTAATGTACAGAGATAGAGATATTTATTAAGAGATGGTTTTATGCAGATTTTTTGTTTAAAAAGGGAAAGATCAAATAATGTAGGTGATTCAAACATGAGCAATAATATTTTTCTGCATTCAGTACCTTTTTTGAAGATATATGAATTATAATTAGTTCCAACCAGTAAAATGCAGAAATAGTGTAAAGATAATTCACTGTGAGTAAAACTACTTAAAAAGAGAACCAAAACTTCCATTTTTATCCAAATGTTTATTCCTGACAAAAAGACAGCTTCTTTGAACCATTTCTGTAGATATGATTTTTTGTAATAAATATTTTGGTGATTTTTTTGCATATTACTTAATATATTCATGCTTCACATTTTCTCTTTTGTACTATTTTACTACCTATATTCTGAAAGAAATAAAATTTCTACCTCCTAAACTCTCTTGATATTTGAGAGATCTTTTATATCATTTCTATAATGAATACTGTGCTTTCAGTAAGGAATGACTATTCTTATGCACCTGGCTCATTTACAGGAGTTTTGTTGTGTTCTTTGGTTTTATTTACAGTAAAGTTAAAAAAAAAAGATTAATGTTAAACCAAAACACAAAGTAAAGACCACCAATTTTAAATCAAATTAAATCAAGATTGTATTGTGTAGACAAAAGCTGGCCAGGACTGTCTCTTACAAGACCCCATGCTAGAGATCATCCCCCTGATTTTCAGGAAAATATTTTTACAGCACAAAAAGTTACAAAGGAGGTGGGTGCTAAGGTACTTACAGCTAACAAGATTTTGAAAATCATAATCTAAAGGCAGATAGCAGGTTAAGGATCTACATGGCTAACATTTCAAGGGAGGGAATAAATTCAGCTCCAGACTTAGAATATATGAGCTGCCACTGAGATTTAGAGAGAATTTTTATTGGGTCAGTGGGAGCCAGAATTTATGAGGCACCAGTAAAGTTTTAGAGAGGGTTGCTATCTGGTAAGGGATAGCCAGGCATAGGTGAATTCAAAACACAGGTAGAAATTGCAAGCAAGTTTAAAACATCAAAATATTGTCAGGCCAAAGAGAAATTTTAGTTTTCTTATAGAAAACAGAAATAAACTTTTTACCTCTGAAAGCTCTAAGGGAAGATTTTATTTTTTGTATTTTCTCACATCTAATGGCTTTTGGCATTCCTTTGTTTGTGAGCATAAATGCTTCTCTTCTGTGTTCACGGGGCTTCCAAACCAAACAATATAGGTAAGCCCTTCTCATAGGGAAGATGTTGCTAACATAGCAAGTAACTACGTTTTAACCCACAAGGTTTGACAACCATATTATAGGATATGAAAGACCCTCCAATATGCTTGTTCTTCCAACCATTGTTGGCAAAGATTTACAAAAGTCAATTCATTGCACAGAATGAGTGAGGTGGATCTCTGCTCTGCAGTCCAGAACAGGAGGTAAAAGATCCCCCAAAGAGAGTTTAGACTGGGCTTTACATGACATAGCTGACAAAATCCTAAAAACAAGAGAAAACATAAATTCAGAGAGAACCATACCCACATAATTTCATTTGACAGAATCAAATTCATTAGAGGAACAGATGACCGAGGCAAATCTAAAGGGATTTAACTATATTTTCTTTTTCTAAATTGCTATTAATGTCTCCCA
Organism: Callospermophilus lateralis; assembly: GCF_048772815.1. Classification (NCBI taxonomy): domain Eukaryota; kingdom Metazoa; phylum Chordata; class Mammalia; order Rodentia; family Sciuridae; genus Callospermophilus; species Callospermophilus lateralis. Next base: position 498,357 of record NW_027514876.1, read on the forward strand.
CAATTATAGAGTTCTGGATCTCCTCAGTTATTACTTTATCATTACCTTCAACCTACAATGCACGAGGCATACTGAATTTACCCTACTCATGTACTTATCACTTTTTTTTGTATAGAAATGCATATTAATATGAATATATTTTTCCCACATTTCTAAGATTCTACCCTGAAAATTTCTGTGACATCACTTTCCTGAAATGCATTTTCATTATTTCATGTCAGTTAATCTAAGTATTCCATATCATGTGTTGGAAAAGATGAGACCACCCTAAGGCCCTTCTTATTTGACTATTTATGAACTATAATTAAAGGTCAACCTCAGTACCTCCACAGAACTTATGTCTCATTCACCTTTCTCATTCATAGTGCTTTATTTTTAAGTAGGTAGCAGAAATTTTATTTTGAAGAAGAGTAATGATTTAAAGCCATTCAGTGTACTTTAGAGGATCCCAAAAACCTATGTTTGTGGTTCTTAAACAACCTTACCACACTGAAAGACCTGGATTATACTCCAGGTTGGACACTGATACTATGCTTCCAATGGAAATGGTTTCTTGGTTATGAATATTGTCTTTCCCTTTCTTCTATAGTCTTGGAAATGTGTAGATTGTGTGAAGTTCTAGAATCACTATTTTCAACACACTTAGCATGGACCCATTTGATAATAGAAGACATCTATATTCTGAAAAAAAAAGGCCCTTCACCAAGGCCTAAAGAAGTGATAAAATAGTCTCTGGAAAGAAATAACAGTCATCCATTAGATTATTTTTAAAAAATACTAAGAATAAGTTTAGTTAGTAATGCATTACTGTACTAGGAAAAGTGATATAAATGCAATTTCAATTTTTAAAGTTGTTTCTGATTACTACAAAGAGAGTATAAAAAGCTGGTTACATGGGCTGGAGTTGTGTCTCAGTGGTAGACTACTTTGCTAACATGTGCAAAAGCACTGAGTTTGATTCTCAGCAATACATATAAATATTATTTGTTTTATTTTTTAAATACATGACAGCAGAATGCATCGTAATTCTTATTACACATATAGAACAATTTTTTCATACCTCTGTTTGTATATAAAGTATGTTCACATCAATTCCTGTCTTCATATTTGTACTTTATTTTTTTAAAGAGAGAGAGAGAGAGAGAGAGAGAGAGAGAGAGAGAGAATTTTAATATTTTTATTTTTTAGTGCTCAGCGGACACAACACCTTTGTTTGTATGTGGTGCTGAGGATCAAACACTGGCCGCACGCATGCCAGGTGAGAGCACTACCACTTGAGCCACATCCCCAGCCCCATACATGTACTTTAGATAATAATGTCTATCACATTCCACAATCCTTGCTAATCTTTACTCAACACTCCTACACTGGCTACTTCACATAAACTGCCTCAGGGATTTAATGCAGTAATCAAAAAATTTTCTGCAGCCTATGCAGTTCTGTTGGAATGGCTATTATAAAAAACTAAAATTGTCATGCATGGTGGCATATGCCTGAAATTCTAGAAGCTATGGAAAATGAAACAGGTGAATTGTTAGTTCAAAGACAGCCTCATTAACATAACAAGGCTACAATCAACTTAATGAGAGCCTGTCTCAAAATATAACATAAAAAAGAATGTGGATGTATCTCAGTGATATGCAACTCTGGGTTCAATATTCAGCACCAAACCATACAAAACCAAGCAAATATCTCATAATTAATAGGGATTCCACAGTACACAAATATGTAAAAATGTTGGTGACATTTTTAAATACATTTAATAAATATATTTTAAATAAATTTAATAAATATCTTTTCTAAAAGGGTTAAGATTCTTTAAAAGCCCTAAACAAAAATGCACATAATCCACTAGTAATAACTTGGGGTAGAAGTGCAAGGTCGTACATGCCTGTACTCCCAGTGGCTTAGGAGAATAAGAGGTAGAAAACTAGGGGTTTATTCTCAAGTTAAAGACCAGCCTCAAGAACTTGGCAACGTCCTAAGAAACCCAGTGAAACCCTCTATCAAAAATCAATCAATAAATAAAAGTGTTGGAGATTGGGTATGTAGCACACTGGTAAAATTCCCTGGGGTTAATCTCCATTATTTAAATAAATAAAAAAAATATAAATAATAATTCTTGGTAAAAAAAAATGCCATACAATCTGCTAATAATAACTCTGGGTATATATGTAAAAAATTTGGAATCCTTTTGCTAAATATATTGCCAAACATCTATTTTTATTGTAACTTTATTCACAGTATCTAATAAAAGGAAACAAATGAAGTACCTTTTAGATAGAAAGTATATCAGAAAATGCCATCCAGTTGCAATGCATCCAATTAGTCCATCCCTTCAGAAGCTACATACTTAAAATTCAAACTGGTCCCCAGAATGCAAGACTGAGATAGTGGTGTTTTCTAAATACTCCAAAAAATTTGGAATCTCTGAGAACCTTGTTTCAGATATTCTAAAACTCAGAACTAGGTTATATGGGAAGTCAGAATGAGTGTGTGGGTGCAAGCCTGTAATCCCAGTTTCTGAAGAGGCTGAGAAAGAGTTATCAGAAGTTCAAAACCAGCCTTAGCAGAAGCGAGGTGCTAAAAAACTCAGTGAGATCTTTTCACAAAATAAAGTAAAAAACAAAACAAAACAAAAATACTGGGGATTTGTCTTAGTAGTGTTTATGAGTTCAACCTCCAATATCCCCAATAAAATATGTTCCAGGGGGCTAGGGCTGGAGCTCAGTGGAGCTCTTGTCTGACACATGTGAGACACTGGAATCAATTCTCAGCTCCACATATAAGTAAATAAAACATAAGGTCTATCAACACCTTTATATATATATAGTACCAAGATATTGACATGGACTTTGATCTAATTTGCCTGTACTTTAGCCCTTAAGATTGAAGTTGGCAAGGCATAATGGTGTATGCCTGTAATATCAGCTGTTTACAAGACTGAGAAATAAAATTAATGAATTCAAAACCAGTCTCATCAATGGTGAGGCACTAAGCAACTCAGTGCAACCCTGTCTCTAAGTAAAATACAAAATAGGGGTACGAATGTGGCTCAGTGGTAGAGTGCCTCTGACTTCAATCCCTGGTTTCTCCCCCCCAAAAAATGGGACTGAGTAAATAGCTCAGCTTGTAGAGTGCTTGCCTTCTAAGTATGAGGCTCAAGGGTCAATCCTCAGTACAGAGAGTGAGTGAGAGAGAGAGAGAGAGAGAGAGAGAGAGAGAGAGAGAGAGAGAGAGAGAAGATTGAACTTGCATGTAATTTAAATTCAAGTTAGTCCCACTTCTATTTTTTCCTACCACACCAGAATAAAAGCGTTTCTTGAAATGTTTGGAATGTTTCTGTGGGTTATTTATTAATTTATTTATTATTTACTTATTTTTATTTGGTGCTGAGGATCGAACCTAAGACCTTGCATGTTATAGGTGAGTGCTCTATCACTGAGCCACAACCCCAGCCCCTTCAGTAGGTTATTTTAATGAAATGGTCTGACAATAAATAAGTAAATAAACAAATTAATTAATAAATAAATACACCCTCAACTGATGACCCATTACAGTTTTTAAAAAATTTTTAAATGGGACACATAAACCTCATTTAGAAGAGATTCATTCTTTTAAATGTCACCTAATATTATTCTGCTTTTTTCTCATGTGAAAATCTCAGAATGATAAATGAAAATCTTTTAAAAATGCCCTCCAGTTCTTGAAGAAAAACATTATAAATTATGCATACATTTGAAATAAAACATGGGGAAAGAATGATTAATAATGCTGAAAATGAAGTTTTTAGATGAACCAAAATTTCTCAGTTTTCCATGAATCTGGGTGCTTGTTTCATAAATTTTGAAGAAAAAAAAATTATTTAAGCAAGAAGAAACAGAACGGACACCATGTTGTATGAGGATTGATATCAGAAAAAAAATCATTTTTGTGTGCCATCTTAGAAGTTTACTGATGGTTTTGGGCAGAACATGGAGCATAATGCATTTAAAATAGGCTTTGGAAAAGGCATCCTGACTACCATATGGGTTCACTTTTATTCTTTCTGTGACCCATCCTTTTTCCTTCAAATTCAATAAGGAATCACTCCTGGGACAAAGGACTTTGTAGAAGGTGTTCCCACAAGTGGGATTCAAGGTCTTTTACTTTTGAAATAGGCCTTAATGGTGCTCATTAACATCTTTCAGTTAGCCACCAGGTGTCTTTGAGTGAGGCCCATTATCTGCATTACATGGTCATTATTAAACTTATTCTCTGTGAACAGAGAACCCTAGTTTTGGATATGTGAACAGAGAGTTAGAAAACTAGGGGTTTATTCTGAGACCTATGGAGAGATAAGCTGAAGTTCTGGATTTCAGGTTTTTGTTCTGGTTTTGAGATACTGCTTCTGCTACATTTAAAAATCTCAGGACTCATGAAGAGAATGAGTTAAACGCCAGCATCATCAAATGTGTGAGGCCCTAAAAACTTCAAAGTGACCCTGTTTCTAATTAAAAATATTAAAAAAGGATGGGAATGTGAATCAGTGGATGAACACCTCTGGGTTGAATTTCTGGTACCAAAAAGAAAACAACAAACAAACACGCACACACACAAAAAAATAATAAACAAACAAACAAACAAACAAACCCTCATGAGTAACAAGCCCTAAAATCAGCAGCCTCTCTCATGCTTGAATACAACAAATGTAGTTGTGTTTCTCTCCTGGTAATTATCTCAGTCTTCACTATGCATTCTGGAGCCATGCTGGAATCATGGGACATGGAAGCCCACAAAGGGCTTTAGAAAAAAGCTGGAAACACCTTACAATTATGGAACAAAATGCCCAGGTTTTCAACTGCTGATCTAAGCCTCACTAGACTAGTCAGAGGGAGGTGAATGCTAAGTTACCACAGAGAGACCCTCTGACCACAAGACTCTGGAGAGGACCATGAGGACTCCCTAGCTATGACTACCAGTTTCGACCATTGCCACTTCTGTCAGCTTTAAGCCACCTTCCTAACCAGTCTCAAGATAACAAGGCACACTTACCATTTCCTGGCTCTCAGGGTTCTCAGTGTTCTCCCTGTGATTTGTTTTCAGTTTCTGCATAGCACAGACACCTGGGCTTGGGTCCAGAACAGAAGCCTACAAAAAGATTGAAAAAATGGTGGGCTTCAGACACCAAGGGAACAGAAGATTGTGGACGCCCTCCCCCTCATCACCAGCTGCATGAGGGTTGGACAGTTCTCACCTAAGAGACTGATTGGTCAAGGCTTCATGCCCTGCCTCCAACCTGAGCCAAGTGGGTGCAGAATCAAAGGCTGAATGACAGGCTGCTCCATTGTCACTGTTAAAAGACTATAGATCAGGGCTGAGGATATAGCTTAGTCAGTAGAGTGCTTGTTTTGCTGATTAAGGCCATGGATTCAATCCCTTGCACTACACACACACACACTCTCCTCCCCCCCAAAAAATAAGTAAAGGACTTTGGGGACTAGGGTTATGGATAAGAGGTAAAGCACTTCTCTATCATGCGTGAGGTACTGGGTTGAACACCCAGCACTGCATTAAAAAGACACCCAAGAGAGGATGTGGCTCAAATGGTACAGCACTCCCTGGCATGCGGGTGGCCCAGTTATGATCCTCAGCACCCCATGTTGTGTCCGCCAAAATCTAAAAGTAAATATTAAAAAAAAAAGCCAACAAACAAACTACTAATGACATTTGCCAAGAATGAATGAGAACCAAATCTAGATGAATACTCTGACCTCCGTCTCTATATTTATGTGTCAATAAGCAAGAAGGTAAACTTCTCTGTGTCTAATCACTAAAATAAGGGGATAGTGATCGTTTTCTTCAGTGGGAAGTGATTAAAAATCATTATTATGTATAAAGTACTTTAAAGGTGAAAAATCTATTTTGGACATGTATAATGATTTTGGACATGTATAAAAATATTGTATAACTAACAATAATTTGTAATTTTATTATATAGTAGTTAATAAGAACCACAGAGATGCTATACCTATAAAGAACAGTCATTCTTTTCTTTTAATGAAAAAAACATCACCATAGTTTGAACTTATAGTTATTATGAAGCTAGTCATACTTAAAATTCTTTCTCCATTCAGTATTACTATTTCAACAATGTTTGTTAGTTTATTTTCACAACATTATGGAGTTTCGTTTTTTTCTTTCTTTTCTTTCTCTTTATCTGGGTTGGTTCCACAGTCCAGGTATTGTGAATTGTGCTGCTATGAACATTGATGTGGCAGTATCCCTGTAGTACGCTCTTTTAAGGTCTTCAGGGAATAGTCCAAGAAGGGCAATAGCTGGGTGAAATGGTGATTTGACCCAGATTTTTTCAATCAAAAGTTCTAAAGTATAAATCATCTACTATGACTGTTTAGCCTAAAGCAAGATACTCATTGAATACAGTATAAGAAGAAAGCCATAATTTTGTCAGAAAGATAACACTTGTAAATTCAGGTACTATCTATAGTTACTTGCTTGGTTAGGTATCTAATTGTTACTATCTATAGAAACCAATCAATTGAACAAAAGTTTCAGGCAATTAATACCTGAGTAAAATAGTGCTTTTGTTTATGTAGTAATACTAAGTTTATTTATCTTTCTTTTCTTACAAGCTGAACATAGCATCAAAACCCCAATCTCTCAATATACAGGAATTTAACCAAGACTTTTTACTGAACAACCAATTTATTCAGTTAAGTGAGTTTAGTGATTGCTGCCTGAGCCAAAATGTTTTTTCTCTGCATGCAAATCTGGGTCAGCTTCATGTAACATAAGGTCAAATGATTATAGGAATCCTCAAAGTTCAGCACTGCAGAGAAACAGCATGAATAATTTTCTTTCAAAAATGTTAAAAACTGATGTTACCAATCTACCATTGCATTTATTGAAAATCACAATGTTTTACCCAGGAGACATCTAATTTTCTGCACCACAACTCACTTTAAAAGGCTCCAGTGTAAATTCATTGCAGAATGTATTTCTAGGTAAATAAATAATTTGACCCATGTATGGAATTTTTGAATAGATGCCAATTAAACAGGAGAGAAGAGCTGAAAAAATAAATTGTCATTTTAATTTTAAAGTAGTTGATCTTGAGCTATTACCATTGACAGTAGTTATAGTGTCGGGCCATTTCTCTATTGAGGGCTCTTAATTTGTGAAAATAGTATCATACTATCAGCACAGTAGAAAACACATCTTTTGAATTCTCTAAGGCAAAAAATGTATTATTTTCTCAAGTTTCTTTGAGGGAATAATTGTCTCAAAAAAAATTTCTACTCTAAAATAGTGCTATTATATAGTCTTGCTCAATCCACTGTTTTCTCAATAGACTGAAAACCATTACATATTGTTAGCAGTCTTACTTCAAAATTCCTTTGGTAGTATTCCTGAAAAATATGAATACTGAGACCTTTTACTTCCTACAGGGAAATCCTCTTCCATCATCTTATAATCCTAATAAAGAGTGGAAAGAAGTATCTTGTTTTCCAAGTTTTTATGCCTATATATGTTTGTATACAATTATATATAAAATTCTTTAAAGTAATTTATATATATATATATATATATATATATATATATATATATATATATCTCCACACATTGCCTACATAAAAATTACTTTAAGGATAATATGTTTAATATACCTGGAGAATTTAACTGCAATGTGGTCTCTTGTACATCTATTCATGTAGCTGGTTTCAGTGGTACACGCCAGAGTCTTGGGATGCTGAGGCAGGATGATTGTGAGTTCAAAGCCAGCCTCAGCAATTTAGCGAGTCCCTCAGCAACTCAACTCAGTGAGATCCTGTTTCTAAATAAAATACAAAAGAAGGGCTGCGTATGTGGATCAGTGGATAAGCATCACTGGGTCCATTCCTTGGTACCAAAATAAATAAATAAATAAATAAATAAATAAGGAATGCATTCCTGCAATCATGTAGGCATGCATAATGCATAAGTACATGGATTCAAGTTTAAACAAAAATAAACATGGTAAAATTTTACTAAATTCCAATAGTTGGTAAAAAAAAAATTAAAGAAACTAAGTGTTAAAATACTTACATATTTACTGGAATACCATGAACTATTATCAATTATGTTGTAAACATTGACAATATGAACATTTAATAAACTATAATGTTATCAGAAAAAAATATTTTTTAAACATTACACTTAACATTATCACTTGCTATATAATAACAGGGAGGCATCATTTAATCTTAATGCCTTCACATTTTAGGGTCTAAGTTTTAGATAGAAGAAGACCATCACTAGTCTTTGGCTATGTGGGCCTACAGATACCTAATGTTAAAAAATCTACAGAATTTACAGTTATTGAATGAATTAATTTGGGAGTATTATGACTATGGGTAATTAATTTTTTCTTTGATTTACCTTTTTTTATAGACTTCACAGGATGTTCTACTTTTATAATAAGAATATTCCCTTTCAAAAAAATTTTAATACAATTAAAAGTAAATTAAGACTTGGAATAGATTTAGTTTTTAGTAATCAAAAAAAAAACTTTGGGGCTCAGAAGAGAATAGTGTACATGGGTTGAAAGTTTGCATTTTAGAGTTATGCTTTTCTGAGTCTGAATTCTATCTCTGCCTCTCCTACTTAACAAGGAACACAGCTCTCTAGAGAATGGTGTTGTAAACCTCAAATACAATAGTGCTTGCAAGGTACTTGGCACTCATAGTTAGTTTCAAAGGATAGTTGCTTTTATTATTACCTTAAAATCTAATTTTAATAAAATGAACAACCTACAAACTATTAGACATTTCACACTTTGTACTCCTTTTGAAAATAAAATATTTCTAAACCTTTAACTCATACTTGGACCTGGGAAAATACTCCCTCAATTTATATTGTATTTTCCACTTAACATATTATTCTAGGGTAGTGAAAAAGGCAACCAGTTCTCATGGCAATGACAAACATGTCTACCTGGAAGTCATCTTTGATACTGGAAACTTGAAACTACTCATTCCTTTAAATAAGAAACACAACCCTTCATTTGAAATACTAGTTATATTATACTCACAAACATATGGACAAAAGTGTTAGGGAATAATTGGTTGTGGTTGTTTTTCCTTTTCTGTGAAGGTGAGGATTAAACCCAAGGCCTTACAATTGCTAGGCAAGTGCTCTACCACTGAGGTATACTCCCAGTCCCAAATATATGTATTGCATACAATCTCTTTAAAAAATCTGTTATGTACGTCATTAGTAACAAAATATGCTTATTACAAGATGAATTTTTTTTTCAGAGTAGAAATTAGAAATTTATTAAAGGACAGCAGAAAAGACTTCTCCCGGAAAAAGAAGGGGACCCAAAAGGTGGGAATCCGTGGAAGGGCTGTTCTTTCCCCTTTTTATAGTTTTGGTGATGGAATATAGGTTGAAGGGGTTAGGACACAGGTGGACCCAATTATCACTTTTTGGGATGGGCTTATCATTTCTCTAGTATGGGCTATCTCCAAATCTGTTGGGGGCTGTTTCCTGAGCTCCATTTACATTTCTTTGAGGTGGACTTTAGCCTAGGGCCTTTTCAGGACTTCATTAGCATTCCATGAATTGTCCTGCGTTTTCCCTGAGTCATTCCCAGCATGGCCTCCATTTTAGATATCACTCGATATTAGACCCAATTTACCTAAATACACTGACTACCAAACTTTAAATCTGGCTTCATTCTCCCCTCTAATTTGTGAACTCCTTACTGCTGTAAGCAAGGGGGGCGAAGAAAATCTTTCTGGCTTCTTCAGGCTGAAAAGGGACGGTGTGGGGCAAGCAGTTTGGAATCTCCGTTTAAAAATCGGGTCTATCGAGTGGGTCCATGATAGAAGTCTGATTGAGAAGTAATAGACTGGAAGGCCATTTGAGTGATGGGTGGTCTATAAGAGAAACAAGAATTCATTAGTACTGGAACCAGATTGATGCAGCAATAAATCCCATAGCACAGGAATATGCCAATGAGTATGATGGCAAAGACAAAGACTAACAATGTTTTCCACCACGATGTACCAAGGACCAGGAGCTAAGATATTGTTTCCATGACAAAGTTGCTGAGGACATGGCTTCTATCTGAGCATGTAAATCTTTAAGGATATTTGTCGCATTGCCAGAATTGTCAGGGGTGTAAACACAACATTTAATTTTTAGGGTTACAGATGTCCTTTTCCTTAAGATACAGTTTAATAACTTAATGTCATCTGAGCTTGCAAAATCCTTTTACTAGTATGACCTCTGTGTCTAATAGAGAAATATTTATTTCTGTTACTTAGTGCTGGATAACCATACTAGCAAACATTAAGCCTACCTGCATAGGTTAGAAATAAAGGCCTTGAACTAAAAACTACTCTGGCAGTTTCTTTTGATAGTAATCAGGCATTCCTGTCTGAGAATCTCTTTTGAAGCCTCCTGTTTACTTATTTAAGGAAGTTACATTTAACTATTATTTTATTTAAAATGCCCAGGAATCGCTGTGTTTTGGCTTTGACTGTCTTTGCTAAGTGTTTAAGATGAAGCAAGTCAAACTGACTTTTGTTTCTATCTATTGTTAACAGTCAGCTGAGTTTCCTTGGGAGTCCTCAGGAACTTGCAGCAGCTTCTCAGATCTGCTAGTGCCATTTGTGCTAGGATGGGTCCAGGCCTTGCTTGACCATGTGGCTTCCCTCGGAAGCATCAGGGATGTCTCCATTTTCTGATGACCCTCCTCTTCACAGCAAATGCACTGATTGGCATTCTGTCCTCCACTGGTCTCATTAATCTCCCTGATCGGGAGGTAATGTGGCCTAGAGTTGCAAAGCTCTTTGGAAAAGTCCCCTATCCCCTGACTCAGACTGACTCAGAGGGCAAGAGCCAAATTTTTAATTTTAAAACTTAATCTTTTATTAGTTCAATATTTATTTCCAGATAATCATATGAATAATTAAATCATGTATGCTAATTTTACGATATGCAATGTAAATAAATTGAATCATCTTCCAGAATAATTAAGATAAAATCCCTTTGCATAATAGCAATTTTTACCATCCAAATATCTAAAATAATAGCTTTCTTCAATTTCATACCTCTTAGTTAATAAGTAAGCTCATGTGTTTTTAAATAATACTTAACCTTACTGATTGAATATAAGTCAAGGAAAAGTAGGATCTTTTAATTTGGCAACAGGAAGGAAACATTTAAAATTTAAAGCAAATAAAGCTTTTTAAAGTATTTCTTCAAAATTTCCCAAAATCAATATTACATAAGGTAAAATTTTTATCTTTCTGTTCTCCAAAAAATACTAGTTCATTCTTAGTTACATTATACCCTAAAACAAAATCCTGATTCAATGAAATATGTATTTTTATCTTTAAGTGTTCTAAAATGGTAAGATATTTCTTACTGTTCATATAACTGGAAATATAATAATTATGCTTAAACATTTTCACTTTAGATTCTAGATTATAATATCTTGTATTTTCAAAAACTCTCCTAGTAATTGAATTTCTACATTTATCTCAGTTTTTAAATACACTTATTAATTAGTAATTCATACTTTAATATGTAGCATGTTATAATGAATTAAATGCTTAAAAATTACAAGACAATGATAGCGAGGGTATTTTAAATGTTCTAAAGATTAGTATCTCCCATTTATATTGCTTTGCTACATAGTTTATAAAATGGAATTGGAGACTCAATATAGCAGAGTGAATCTGTGCTACCTCATCATGCACAGATTTTTCTAGCTTCATAAATGACATTATGATCTTGGATTTGGATTTCACCTTTCTGTGTGCTAAAGAACTACATCTTGGGTTAACTGAATCTATTTCACAAGACTGTTGGAAAAAAAATTTCAAAGTGGCTTTATAGAAATATACTAGACAAATTTAAGATATAATCTATTAGAACTTAATTTTCTTTATTTCACAATGTTACATTACTGGAACTCATATGCCAAAATGCCCCAAGACAATTGATACAAATCCACTGAGAATATCACATTCAGAGAACTGTAATTACTGGTTAGTAATTCAATTTTCCTAAGAGGCAAATACTGGATCACTTGCTCTCCCAGAAAAAGAGAAAGGAAAAAAAACAGTTTTAAATGAAACTTGAATATGTAACTTGGACATTTTACAAAGTAGTTCATATTTTTTAGTTGTAATTTCTTCATGGATATGAACTTGATCTTCAGAGATAATATCCCTTATAAGCTCATCACATTTATTTCTTTCCTAAAACATACAAAAACAGAATCACTTAAGTATTTAAATTCTTAATCTTTTTTTTCTATTAGAAATATGTCACTACAAAGAAACACATATTAAGCTGCATACTCTTAAGTACATATTATATCATTATGAAAAAGCATTTATTTTTCTCTTGCAAATTTATTATGTAAAGCCTAAAACAAAACAGCATTAAAATATTTATTTACAATAACTCAGGACCTTTTCTTAAGTGTATTCTTAAGTTCTTAAAAATTTCTTAAATCATTCTTTATCTTTAAAGATTTGTGAATATATTTAGCTATAATTAGAGAAGAATTTAATTTTGCTTTATAAAGTTTATGGAAATAATATCATCTCATAGGAAGGCTGGAATATTTTAATATCTGTCTGACTTTTGTTGTGTGTTTTCTGCATCTGCAAAGGTAAATGTAACTCAATAGTTTTTGTTTTATAAGCTAGCAATGAATTTGTAAAATTGGAGAGAACATTAAGTGTATTTCATACAAAAAAATAGTTTTAGATCCCTACATATTCTGGACCCTTTATCATGTAGTTTTTGTACTTTGGACTTTTCAGATATTTCTATTCCATATGATGGTTCAGTCAAATGTGAAACTTCTTTGAAATTCAAGGTATTTAATGATTTCTTCTATATAAAATATTTTCTTTTGAAAATTTTACATACCATTATCAAGTCTGAAACCAAGGTTGTAATTTTAAAATGGGAATGAATACTTTATGTTGAATTTATTATCCCACAAAAATAATAATGCATAAATATCATGTTTAAACAATCATGGATAAACCTTCTGTAAATGCAAATCTTAATGTGTCTATACATTGGGAGCACACTCTCTCTCTTATAAGAAACAATACAGCAAATGCAGAGATTTTCCTATACAAATCGAGACATGCCTAATTGAACAGTGAGAAAGTCTCAGGAGATGTCTTCCTAAAATATCATCTGTCAAGAAACTTTAGTTTTAAAGACTGGAATCGAAAGATCTCAGGCCCACCAGTGAGGAACTCATGTTTACATAGATCTGTGCCTGACAGTTGACTGGGTGTAAGAGCCAGAATTCAAGATAGGCCCAAAGAGGAGCAGATTCATATTTCTGAAATCTCCTCTCTCCTTGACAGAAAAATATTTATATGTAACTTGATATTGTCTATAATGTCATTTCCATATACCTTTTGAAAAAGATACCACCAGGAAACAACTAAACATTCTATAATACATTTCTCTGTTTTTTTGCAAAAAGGTGAATTCACCTTCCCATGGCTTTCTCAAGATCATAAATAAAAAGCACTGCATGAGAATACACAAAGAAAGCAAAGTAAACTAAGGACAAGATGAATTTCCTGTCTATATTCTTCATGGTGGTAATTTCTTAAAATATAATGATGGAATTGTTTAGTTTCATCTTTAAGTATTGAAATTGATGAAAAGAATTTGACAACACATAAAAATATGTAAGCTAGTATGTGACTAGAGATTGCCATGTAAACTAAATGAAATGATTAAATGTAAAAATGAAAATGTAACAGGACTTACATAGTCTTTGTGTTTTAACAAATTACAATTTTCATTTTGGGTATATGTGGATATTATTGTACGTGTACCTTAAAAACATAAATTTTCTGATGGCAGACCATTAATTGGGTCCAATTCACTCTTAACATGAATTGTAAACTCTCTATTATTCAATCTTCCCTCAATCTGATAGCTGTGAACTCCCAGGTTATCATGAGTATGGCTAAGATGCACTGTGCAGTGCTCATTCAACAATTTGCTGCTGTGGTGCTTGAGTTCCTGTGGTTCTTGATGCCTGAGGTAGTTTTTATCCTTTTGCCCAGCGTGCATTCCATACTTTCATCAAAGTTTTAGAGATGTATCTCAATGCCATCTAGAAAATATCTATTTTCTTAGTAATGGACCCCAACAACACATTGCAGTAATACATTAAATTTATAAATCCTTCAAAGCCTATAGTAAGTCTTTCTAAGAAGGACTGGAGATTTGTAAACTCACAGAAATGCAATAATGTATTATTGATTTTGTTAATGATATGCTCATACTGATTACAAATTTCTTAGTGTTATAATTGAATATGACATGTAGTAACAATACAGTTACATAGAAAATGACAAGTAAATCAGTACTATGTATAACTATTTCTAATTTACATGGCAAGTTTGAGGCTAAATTTATTTAAATTTCCATTTGTCTAGCCAATAGATAACCAAATTATTTTTTCAACCTTTGTGTGTATGTGTGATGTCTGTATGTGTGTGTGAGTGTATATATATATATAAAATTCAAAATATTTCTATATACTTTCACACTCTAAATAATATTACATAATATTATTGTGGTAATATTTGCTTACTAATGAATAATTAACAACACATATGATTTATATCAGAATACTTTCTTGAAAATGTTCTGTAAAATATTTTAGCTCGATAATTTAAGTGCATTAGCAAAGCTGAAATTTAAAATTTAAATTCCAGGTAAGATTATGATACAGTAATTAAAAAAATACTATGTTAACAAAAAATATAAAATGGCCCAGGAATTTTTAATGATTTGTGTGCAGACCTTTGTAGTTAACCTCAGAAACACAAATCTGAGCTAGATGTTTTTAAATAGCAGATGATTATTAACCAACTTAAAAGTCTAATGGAAATTTGTTCATAATTGTCTATTATTTAAAAGCAGTGCTCTTTATAGTTTGAATCTGGTGCTACCAGAATCATTACACAAGGAAAAATACTAACAAGCATAAGCTTATTCTAACCTATAGATATTTTCTGACATGTTGCTCACCATCTCTAGCATTCAGAGAAATGCAAAGCAAAACCACCCTAAGATACCATCTCACTCCACTAAGATTGGCAGCCATTAGGAAGTCAAACAACAACAGGTGCTGGCGAGGATGTGGGGAAAAGGGTACTCTTGTACATTGCTGGTGGGAATGAAAATTGGTGCTGCCAGTTTGGAAAGCAGTATGGAGATTCCTGGGAAAGCTGGGAATGGAATCACCATTTGACCCAGCTATTGCCCTTCTCGGACTATTCCCTTAAGACCTTAAAAGAGCGTACAACAGGGATACTGTCACATCGATTTTCATAGCAGCACAATTCACAATAGTAGCTAGACTGTGAAATCAACCCAGCTGCCCTTCAATAGATGAATGGATAAAAAAATGTTGCATTTATACACAATGGAGTATTATATAGCACTAAAAAATGACAAAATCATGGAATTTGCAGGGAAATGGATGGCATTAGAGCAGATTATGCTAAGTGAAGCTAGCCAATCCCTAAAAAACAAATGCAAAATGTCTTCTTTGATATAATGAGAACAACTAAGAACAGAGCAGGGAGGAAGAGCAGGAGGAAAAGATTAACATTAAACAGAGACATGAGGTGGGAGGGAAAGGGAGAGAAAAGGGAAATTGCATGCAAATGGAAGGAGACCCTCATTGTTATACAAAATTACATATAAGAGGTTGTGAGGGAAGTGGGGAAAAAAAAGCATATTCTAACCTATAGTTATTTTATGACATGTTGCTAGTATAAACACGGTGATTACTTATTGCATGAGGATCAGAAAAAATTTTCAAGCACTTTACATTAACTGTTATTTTTATTGGCAAAAAAGTCAAATACAAATGTCAATACACACACATATATTCTGTGATAAGATTTCTTTGATCTTACATTTATTTTTATTTTTTTATAATGACATTTATTTTAACATCTTCTATAAATCAGGCAACTGTAAGAACCACTTACCCCCTCGCACGTATGAAAACACTTGCCTGTTAACTGCTAAATACCTGGCAGTTAGAATGTACCTCATTCATTTAATGAGCTCAAAAACCCTATTCAGTGATAGGGTTTCAATCCTCAGCACCACATTAAAAGAAATAAATAAAAGAAAGGTATTGTGCACATCTGTAACTAAAAATATTTTTAAAAAATAACTGATGATTACATTATAACACTACTTTTCAATTTTATTCTGTTCAACAACCTGAGTTAGCATGCAATTATCAACCTTCCTGCCTATATCAATATAGTGTTTCACAGATAAACTTTTACTTCTCACATGAAGTTCCCTTTCAGAAGGAAAATGCATTCTATTCCCTGGTTCCTACACTCATTGACTTTTTTTTCTTCACTAAATCTAAAATTACTGACAATATAAGTTTTAGAAAGCCACATGAACCCTGAGAACTGAAATTGTAGCAGTCTTGAACTCAGACAGTTAGCATGAAAACCAAAGAAGGCACTGACCTCCTGGTGGACTCCCAGAAGCACCCAGTTAGGAAAAATGAGCTCTGCTTGACATCACTGCCCATCCAGTGTTCCTAGCTAAGTTCTTGAAACCTTCTATTCAATGCCTTTTCCTTCAGTTCTAAAGCAAACATTCAAAACTTGAATAAACTAAAATTTACCTCAGCAAAATGATTCAATAACTTCCATGATATAAAATGTTTTCTTCTTTAACTAAAGTGATCAATATTAGAAAATGGGAGGGAGAGTATAGTGTGCATAACAGAATGAAGACAAATAGAACGAATGTGTTCTCTCTATATTATATTTGATTTTTTTTTAAAAAATGGTTTTATCAATACTCAGATCTGTCCTGAAGGTTTATAAGCTCACTTTGCCACTGAGATAGCCCTAGTCCACAGAGAAGAAAAACTGTCTAATAACTTAAGGTGAATGTCAGAGATGCAGTATAAATCATACCATCATTTTCATTTTAATTCAGGACAAAAGTAATATTTATTTTCTCTGTGTCCCAAAGATGCAATACTCTTGCAATTGTTAAGTTCCTTAGATGATTATATAATTCCTCAGAGTCTTATTCCTCCATGGGAAAACTAATTATTGCATAAATGTCAATTATTTGAGAATTAATTTATAAGAGTTGTGCAAGATTGGAGAATATAACAATTGAGATTTTTTAGGTTTTATTTTATTTCTGATTGATATAATAGGATGTTTAAACACTTGTATACATTGTATAATCATAGATTCACGGTAAACAACAAATCCTTCTTAAATATTTATCATTTCTTAAAGTAAGAATCTTCAGAATTCTCCCTTCAATTCTTTATACATTATTGCTAAGTCACTCTACTTTACAATAAAACTCCAGAAATTATTCCTTCTAACTATAAAACTATTCCTATTGACAACTTCCCTACCCCTTCTAAATCTTGCCTAACCACTGTTCTACTCTCAACTTTTAGGAGATCAACAGGTTTAGAGTTTATTGTTTTTCACTGAGTCTTTTTACTGAAAGTAATGCTTTTACATTTTATTTGAAATAGAGATAATGGATAATAAATCTTGAGAGCTTCTGAATTAGATCATTTAAATAAACAACTCATTTTAAAAACCTGAAAAATGGGTAACAAACAAATAATCTTAGAGAAGATATTACTTTAGATGTAGATACAAATGTGCATGTCCAAGTGTGTACACATGTTCATGTACACAGTAAAAAAAAAGAATTGCAGGGGCTGGGGTTGTGGCCAGTGGTAGTATGCTTGCCTAGCACATATGAGGCACTGGGTTCAGACCTCAGCACCACATAAAAATACATAAAACAAAGGCATTTTGTCCAACTACAACTAAAAAATATTTAAAATTAATACATTAATAAATACATAAATAAATAAAGAGAATTGCAATTCAATACAAAGAAGAGGATTTTTTCAATGAACAAATTTGCTTCATTTGAAAATCAAATTAGATCTTGATAACATACCATTATTAATCCCAGATGGATTCAACATTTTTGGGGGGTCACCCAACCAGCTGTGATTACAGGTGTGTGTCACTGCATCCAGAAGACTCAACAGTTAGATGACAAAATTAGAATCAAAGAAGTGAAATCAAAGAAAAAGGTGTGGATAACTATCATTGGAATAACTAATTTTGCAATTGAGAAGAAGGTTGTAAGACTAGGAATAGAGGAGAAATTCACAAGTTTATTATATTTTGCAGTATAAATAATAAAACATTAGAATCACTGAACATACTCATTTGGAATAAAAGAAAAAAAATTTATATAATATCATATATATATATATATATATATATATATGACATTATTTATAACTTTTCCATATATACAACCTATAAATAAATAAATATTTTACATAAATTTATATATGTATGTATATATATATATATATATATATATATATATATATATATATCTTACTAATTTAAATTTATATATATATATATATATATATATATATATATATATATATATATATATATATCTTACTAATTTGCTTAGGGCTTTACTAAGTCTCTAAGCCTGGCTTTGAACTTGTGATTATTCTGCTTCACCCTCCTGAGCCACTGAGTAAAACAAGATTTTTATGCCATTTTAAGCTATCAACTTTCTGTTCTTTATATATGCAGATAAATATATGTGTATATGCATATATATTTAACCATCATTAAAGAAAATGAAAATAAAGTTAAACTGATATAAGAATTTTCACTTCCTAAACTTTCTGAAGAAAAATTTGCCAAAATTTTGGAGTATGTGTGTACTTTTATTAAACTGTATACTTTTGATCTAGTAATTCCAATTTCAATCATTCTTGATATTCAGGTTAAATATTTATATAAATGTGTTCTATAATTTGTATAAATTATAAATAATAATATATTGGTTAATATCTTAGACCTTATTACTATGATAGTATACTGTGAAATAGTTTCAAAATATTTTTAAAGATTATTGATCTGCAGAGACATTAGATTACAAATGCTCAAGTTAAAAAAGTATAAAATATGTTCATTGGGTGTTTGGTCATATATAGACATATAAGCATATAAGTTTAAATTTACACTATTTTTGTATTTAAACAGAAGTCTTCATAAACACACCTTACATACAGATGTATGATAAAACACTAAAATACAAGCCATGTTAAACTTAAAATACAGGTGAATTTATTATCAGATTAATGGTTTTTGTTTTTCAAAATGCTAATTGAAGGATATTTAAAAACTTCTTCACTTTTTAATAAAAGTATTGTTGGAAGACTGTATGATAGAGGTTGTCTAAGTAATTCTTTCATGATGAATTGAATATACTTTGGAGGCTATGTATGAAAATGGGTTGTCTCTCTGAACTCATGAAGGAATTTAATTACAAAAATCTTATGTAAATGATATTAAAGAAGGTAGAAACTAATTGGACTATGGTGTTTAGTGGTAGGGCCCTTGAAAAATGATTAGGTTTGATTCCTTCATTAGGATAGAGCCCCTTTGATGGAGTTCTGGTGGTTTTATAAGGAGAAAGAGATAAGATATAGATTTGAGAGTTACACAACATGGCCCCTTCCATGTTGTGATGCATCCAAGAGGGACTCCTCTCAGAGCCTTAAACCTGTAAAGATCTGAAATATCGGAAAGATGGGATAAATGGCCATGACCAGAATGCTGATAGAAATACAGACAGTAAGGACCATGCTAATGAGAACTCAGATGCAAATGAAGGCTATACTACTGGAAACTGGAATCAACAATTGTCACACCTGTGCTATGAATGTGGCTGAACTGTGTCCATGCTCTGAAGCTTATGGAGGGCCAAATCTAGAAGTGATGGACTATAATATCTAATGAAGAAAATATGTAGTCAAAACAGCATTCAGGCTCCTTCCTGGTTACTTTCAATTGTATTCTATAGAACTTGGAACCAATGGTATAATCTAAAGATGAAATGTATAATTTAAAAGAGAAATATGGAGAATTCACAGCCTGTTTAGGGAAGGAGTGAGGAAAAGCATATTTATGACAGAAGGGTAGAGTGGAAAAACCACTTTCTAAATGGCATGTGCTCATTAGTAAGACAATTGGGAAAAAGCCTAATTTCTTGACCACTGAGCCACATCTGCAGCCCTATTTTGTATTTTATTTAAAGACAAGGTCTCACTGAGTTGCTTAGCACATTTTTTTAAAATATATATTCTTTAGTTTTAGGTGGACATAATATCTTTATATTTTTATAGTGATGAGGATGGAATCCTGTTCCTCACATGTGTTAGGTGAGTGCTCTGTTACTTGAGCCACAACCCCAACCCTTAGCGCCTCACTTTTGCAGAGGCCAATTTTGAACTCACAATACTCCTGCCTCAGCCTCCCAAGAAGCTGGGATTTCAGGTGGGCATCACCGTGCCTGGCTTTATCTTATGTTTGAGGCGAGGTCTTGCTTATGTTGACCAGGTTGGCTTCCAACTCCTGGGCTCCAGTGATTCTCATTGTCACAGCATCCTGTACAGCGGGGACAGCGGGGACTACAAGGTCATGCCACCATGACTGGCTTCTTATTTTTTAAACAAGGCTGTCCAGAGCTGGGTCTGGGGCTCAGTGGTAGAGCTGCTTTCTTAGCTTGCATGAGGCACTGGGTTCGATCCTCAGCACCACCTAAAAATAAGTAAAATAAACATTAAAAAAGTACAACAACATGATTTAAAAAAACCAAAAAGCAAGATTTTTCTGATCTCCCAATTTAACAGATGAAGCTGTGGAGGCTGGGGCTGGGTATTTTCTGTAGAAGAAGCTGTGGGTGCTCCACCCATGACCCCCACCTATCCCGCTCAAGGCTCTGACGGTGCAGGGGGAATAGAGAGCCGAGCCATGTTATTGGTAGAGGCTGGGACACATACATTGGCAGAGGCTAAGCCACTTTCCTAAGTTTCCCCACTTGTCCTGGGGAGTCTGTGTCTTGCAGCATGACAGATGAGCCATGTCTTGCAGGCATGGTGGACTGTGTGTGGACAGTCAAGGGGGTGGGACTGGAATGAGGGTGAGCAAGAGAAAATAAGGTCCCTGTGGCCTCCAGTTTTCCCACTGTCATCACTGGGTTTGAGAAGCCTAAGCCATCCTGTGTTACAGAATCAGAGCCCCAAGCCTAGCACCCCACTTGCCATCAAAAGCAATCTTCCCTGGGAAATCTCAAGTGGGGTGTGCCGGCTGGGTTTTTTTGTTTTGTTTTGTTTTGGTTTGGGGTTTGGTTTGGTTTTTCAAACACAAAGCAACTAAAAGAAACACATAGCAATTAAAACCTCCAAGTGAGGGCAGCCACTGTCCTCGGGCAGAGGGTGGAGCAGAGTCGGCCCCTGGGAAGCTTGAACTGTTGTTCCCCATTGGAACACACTGGTGGCCAGTGGACTTGTCTGTGTTTCGAGTGTCAACAAAAACAAATTGACTTACAAAGTACTAAAGTCCCAGATGTGGTGTCACACACAATCCCTGTGACTTGGAAGGCTGAAACTGGGGGATCGCAAGTTCCAGGCTGGCCTGGACAACTCAGTAAGGCCCTGTCTCAATAACAGTAGGGGCCACACAGGTGTGGGAGGCTGAGATGGGAGGATTCCAAGTTCAAAACCAGCCTCAGCCTCGGGGAGGTGCTAAGCAGTCAGTGAGTCTCTGTCTCTAAATAAAATACAAAATAGGGCTGGGGAGGTGGCTCAGTGATGGAGTGCCCCTGAGTTCAATCCCCTCCCAAAATAACAGAAGGGGCTGAGGGTGTGGCTATGTGGTCAAGTGCTTCTCAAGAAGGTGTGGCCCTGGGTTCACATCCAGTACCAAAAAAGAAAGAGGGAAGAGAGAGAGAGAAAGGAAGGAAGGAGGCAGAGAGGAAGGAAGGGAAAGAGAAAGTCCTGAAGTGGTGCTGAATGAATGGGTTTGGATATGTTACCAACACAGACCACAGCGTGGTGAAGTGACAGGAGGAAGATGTCTGTGTCTTTCAAACATGTGGTCGAACACGCAATTGCCTATTACCAGGCATCAGAAACTAGAATGGCGGTGGCCTCTGGGAAAGGCAGGAGGGTGGCTGAGGGTTTTTTTTTTAATTTTATCCCATAAGCATTCATGAGCAGTCAGTGTTTTTAAAAGTGTGTGTGTGTCCTCATTACAACCCTCTGCCCCATCCCCATGGTGCCCATATTCCCTTGAGGACAGGGTATTGTGGTGCTCCATCTCGACCCCCTCTCTCCAACCTGTCCCTGCTGGGTGGTGGGGCCCTGGAGAAATTCTTGGCCTTTCTGGACTCCCATTTCCCTGTGGTACAAGGTGAGACTGGACCAGGTTTCCCCCAAGACCCCTCCCATCCCAATGTCCCATTTTTTGTGACTTGGTAAACCCAATCCAGGGCCCAAAGCTCGTCTGATGTGCAAAAAAACCTCTCCACCCAGCCCACCCCACCACCCCGACCTAGCCCGCTGAAGCTTCCCAAGATGTTGGGACAGCACACCAAAACAGCAGCAGTGCTCAGGCAGGTGTCCCCGCCTCCAGGCAGCCTCTGCCCCGCCTCTGCTACCAGCACCCTGACTGTGCCCTAAGACCCAACTATTCCCTGTGCGGACCATGAGGGACTCTCCCTTTTAACCCAGGATAGTGCATATGCTTCCCCAAGCCCTTGTTCTGCAGCCCAGGGACACAGCGACACCAGGACAAGGGCCTCTCCCCACGATGGGGTTCCCTGGAGGGTGGTCCATTCCTTGGTCCCCTAGGGTCTGGAGCCAACCAAGCCCTAGTCCTCCTCCCATTTATCCCAGCAGCTCTCCCTGGCCAGGAAATCCCTCTTGGGCCTATGTTGTCACCTCTGTCATGTGCACCCTGAACCCTTATGGACAGGAGAGCGCCCTGTTACTAAGACAGCCGCTAAGACCAAGCACATCTCCACACACATCCCACCCAGGAGCCACCTGGGAAGGGTGATCTCAGCAGGCCCGAGAGACTACAGCCCTCCACTCCGCCCTGGAGAGTCAGGCCCAGGTCCCACCTGAAGGAAGAAAGCAATCTCTTCCTTCCTGGAGGGCTGTGGGGCTCACTGAGAACCCACTTTTTTTCCCTGGATCCCAGAGCACTCAGGAAGCAGCCAGTGCAGGAAGGGCAGCCTGCGCCCAAGGACTGGCTAGAGGCTGCCAGGAGTTCCTGGCTGGTTCCAGGCTCACCCAGCCATTGGGAACCCAGGCCTGGGATGGACGAGGCCTTGGAAACAGTCACAAGCCCAGCCCTCAGCAGCTGAGGACATTGGCCAGAGCCTATAACATTAACCTTTACAGATATCTCCGGTAAATGGGAGGATTCAGCCCCTTTCCTGAGAGGAGCTGCAGAAGGGATGAGCTGCAGGGGGAGCCTGGCAGAGGAGGTTACACTTGCCCTTTCCATCAAAGGGACTCAGGCTAGGAGTGGGAATGGACAGGGATTATTCTTTCTCAGATGGGAGAACCAAGACTCAGACAGGACACGCTGGGTCCTGAGAACTACAAGAACCCCCATTCTTCAGGTTCCTCGTAACAACCACAGAAGTTGTCTGGGCTGCAAAATGTGGCTTGTGGAGCTCGGTGAGCAATTATTACACCTGCAAAGAACCACAAGGGTTTTTTGACTCGATGGGCCTCGCGTGCATCTCCCTATCGCATCCTAAGGCAGCGCACAGGACCACTGACCCTTGCTGTGAAAGAACTCAGTCCAGGGCTGCCAGACCTCCTGATCACCTGGAGCCCAGCCCGGGTCAGCCCTGGGGGAGGGAAGTCTGGTCCTGAGCACACAGCCAGAGGGGGACATCCCTGTGTGTGCTGATGGCCTGCAAGGAGGGCTAGTGCAAGAGGTGGCAGGGTTTCCCAGGGCACTGGCCTCCCCTTTGCTGCAGGGCACCTCTCTACACCCACCTCCTCCCAAGCCACCTAAGGGACAGAAAAAGTAGTTAGGGCCTCACTGTCTGCAATGACACAAACATGGGCTCTTGGCCACTTGTAGCTGTGTGACCTCTGGCTAGTTACTCAGCCTCTCAAAACTTCACTTTCTTCATCTGTAAAACAGGGGAGGAGAGCCTCTCTTTGTAGGAGAATAATGCTGCTCATCAAATTCCTTCATTCCTATCTATAAACACATTATGGTTCCAGAAGCCTTGGCGCATGCCTGTAATCCCAGCAGCTCAGGAAACTGAGGCAGGAAGATCATCAGTTTGAGGCCAGCCTCAGCAACTTAGAAGACTTTGTCTCAAAAATAAAGAAGGTGGAGGCTGTGGATAGAATTCAGCAGTAAAGCACCCTGTGTTCAATCCCCACTACCACCAAAGAAATAAAAATAAAAAAGGTATTGTCTCTTTTCTGTTGTAATACACCTCAAGGCCCTGGCTATGGGGTTAACACAAGTAGTTACCTGGGAGTTTTCCAACCCTGGATAAACAGGGAGTCACCTAAGCAAAATCTGATGACCAGGCCTAATTCAGAAAGGAGAGAAGGGAGACAAGGCAGCCCACCTCTCAGCCTTGCCTTGGCTTAAAGTGGGAAACCACTGATGTAGTCTATTGGCCTCCAGACAGATAGGGAAACTGAAGCACAGAGAGGTGGTGTGACTGGAGCAAAGTCACACAGCAAGCAGGAAGCAGGGCTGTACCAGAAGTTCCATGCTGACTCCTGCCTGCTGCCCCAGCTCATCTAACCCTTAGTGTGTTAGCAACACTCAAGGCCTCCAGGGCCAGACACAAAAGGGGCAAAGAGGACTCGGCTGCACTCTGGAGTCATGGAAACTGGCAGGACAGTGCCAGCGATCCTTGCTGTGTAAGAACTCAGTGTGGGGCTGCCAGATCTCCTGGTGACTTTGAAGGACAGTTAGAAACCTGAGTTTTTGTGCAAACTTTCCTGAATCTTAAGAATTACGTTCTAGGGCTGGGGTCGTGGCTGAGTGGTAGAGGGCTCACCTAGTATGTGTGAGGCACTGGGTTCGATCCTCAGCACCACATAAATATAAAATAAAGATATTGTGTCCACCTAAAACTAAAAAATAAATATAAAAAAAGAATTGCGTTCTAATTCCAAGCAAATTTTTTAAATATTTATTTTTTAGTGGTAGTTGGACACAATACCTTTATCTTATTTATTTATTTATTTATTTATTTATTTATTTATATGTGGTGCTGAAGATCAATCCCAGGGCCTTGTACGTGTTAGGTGATCGCTCTACCGCGGAGCCACAGCCTCAGACCCCAAGCAAATTTTAAACCTGAACAACCAACCAACAAAAATCTGGAGCTAGGTGCGCTTCTCTGGTTACCAGTTTGGGACCTCAGTTCAGGATTTCAGGGTAGGACCTGGGGATAATTTTTTGGCACCGAGTCAGGATAACATGAGAGGTTCTTGGAAAGTATCTTTCTCTATAAATCAGTGTCTGGTCCTGGTGGCTCATATTCTGCCGTTACCTATTTGCTCCTGTGAGCCAAAAAGTGCTCTCCCCGGATATTCTTGCCAAAAGGTTTAAGAGTTTATTACAAATATCGTTGTCTAGAGAACAGATTTAGGTACTGTCCTGGACCTGGAAGAACAGAAAAAATTAATGGAAAGTGCACTGCATCCCATGAGAGGGAGGAACAAAAAAGGCTGTGCTGTGGCATCTTCAGCCTCCCTCCATTGCTTCAGTGTGTAAGAGGGTAAACTGAAGCCCCTTGTGGAGCAGACCCTGAGGTCACATATCTATCTCAGAGCCCTAAGACCCTTCTTCCCCACTGGGTCAACAGTGACTTCTGACAGAATTTCTGGATGCCTCTCCTGACTCCCTTTGCTTCCTGTGGATGCACCCACCATGCCCTCTGCTCCTTCATCACTGCATCTCCTGGTTCCTAGGCTGTGCTCACCTAAGGGGTCCCAGGTGGGATGCTGCTTCCAACGTGCTTCCCCTGTCTTCTCCCCATCCACTGTTCTTATGGGTTGGGATCCACTCACTCAGCCTGACTCTGCCTCACCAACTCTGCCAAACAACTAAGCCCCACTATGTCCTCTCCACTTTTTTTCACAGGCTCCACCCAGCATCTGGCCTCTTACCTGCACTGTTCTGCAGAGCCATGCCCAGTCCACCCATTTGATCTTCTACATTGTGTCCATGTGGCTCATCTTCCACAGACATATTTAACACTCTGGGATTGCAGGATTTTGTCTCTAGCTCTGGAACCTTTGTAGTATGGCTTGTTTGATATAAGAATACCTCAATATTGTGATTAACAATGTTTCTCAAAAGTAAAAAATAACATTAAAAAAATATGAGGATGAGGCTCAGTGGTTATGTTCCCCTAGTTTGAAACCCTTGTACAAATAAAAGAAAGAAAGAAAGAAAGAAAAAGAAAAAAAGAAAGAAAAAGAAAAAAGAAAATGAAAAAAAGAATAAAGAAAGAAAAATAGGCAAGTAAGAAAAAAATGTGGTTCCTTTTTCTTATGTTATGTGTTACAAATTTAGCATTCATGTTTACCTGTTGTGGAGGCTGTGAAAAGTCAGTCTTTCATACATACTACCATGCCCACACCTGACATTTTGCTGTAAGGCTATTGCTTTATGTCAAGATCTATAATTTACCTGTCACCTCACTTAAATTGGAATTTTTTTTCAAATCCTAGGTTTCTCTGGTGGCAGGGTTCTTCTTCAGTCCTTGGAACCTGACTTCTTCCTTCAGTGCTCATTTAGTTTCAAGTTTTTTTTTTGGAGAAGACACACTTGAAAATTGGGGACAGTAAAGCTTGCATAAACTCACTTTCCCAATGGCCCATCAGTGCAGGAATTGAGATTGGGACCAGTGTCAGCCTGTTGTGGAATAGTTCTCAGGAGAACCATGGGAGCCCTGAGATTTTGGACTTGAGTGTTGGCGTCAAGAGGAAAGATACTCTCTGTGAACATTCTGCAGCAGATGAGGGACCCTGGAGATGACTCAGGCCTAACTCTGTCCCAATGGCTCAGATTAGGTACTATAGAGGTTCTGTGTTGTACTTTCCTTCCATCCCCAGAGACCTGAAAAACAATTGGTGACAAAGATGGCTGGTTTTCTTTACCTACATTGTTCCTGAACCTGAAGACAATGAACAGTAAGCAGAACAAGGAGGAAAATCAATGCATCAGTCTTTCCAATACTAGAAAAGTAAACCCATCAAATACTGAAAAATATTTCCTTTTACTTGAAAATCACAAAGCCCAGTGATTGGTAGTCTGGTCTGCTATGGCTATCCAGGTATTCCATCATGCCCCAGGGCCCTTCCTGTTTTTCATTGTGCCATCCATTTAATACAGCAATTCGGGGGAAAAAGAAAAAGGAAAAAAACAAAGAGCTAGAGTCCCAGTTGCTTCCAATGTTATCTCATTGGCCAGCACAAAATCACAGAGACTCCTACCTGCAAAGGATATTGGGGAATACAGTTGTTTTTCACTTTTACTTTGGGTTTGTTTTTGTATTTGGTTGTGGGGACTGAATCTATGATTGCTTAATCACTGAATAACCATCCCCAACCATTTTTAAATTTTAGAGACAGATTTTTAGGGCTTTACTAGATTTCTGAAACTGTCCTTAGACTTCTGAGCCTCCTGCATCAGCCTCTATAGTCACTGGAATTATAGGCATGTGCCATTAGGGCTGCCTGTGTTTTTTTAGGTGCTGGAGTTGGAACACAGAGACAGGCACATGTGAAATTTGTTTACTACTGAGCTGTAATTTCATCCATAAACTTGTCATTTTGAATTATTAGCAACCCATTTTTAAAAAATATAAGGTCCCAGTGGAATGAATGAGGGATACCTGCCACCTGGACCTTAGCAACCAGTTGTGCTGGTGTGCCTTAGTGCAGGCCCAATGCATACTCACAGGGTGGCATGAAAAGATGGGCATCAAGTGAGGAATGGGTTCGGATGGGCTGTGAAAGGAGAACTGCTGGATAGGTGGCAGACTGAGATACTGTTAGTTCATGTGTTGTAATGGGCATCTCAGGTGGAGAAGGGGTAGAGGGTGAGTGCATTTGGGTGGTTAAACACTGAGATACATTCCCATTTTTAAAAATATTTTTTTCTTAAAATATTTTTTCCACTGGGATGTCAGGCCTGCACCACTGAGCCAACTCTTATACAATTTTTAAAGTTATTTATTCCATTGTAATATGGATCTGTTGAAACTTACAAAATAAAAACATACTTAAAATATATTCACTTATTATAAATAAAGTTATAAGAATTAGAATATGTCATTTTTATAAAAATAGATGTCACAACACTTGTTCCCAGTGACCAAATATGACCTATAAAATGTTAAACACATATAGACATTTGATTTATATATTTTATTCTTTTTTCCATATTTATTATTGTAGACAAGTTCTAAACACTGAATGAGTGAATGCAGAGGTTTATGCCAATTTCCATAATTATTAATTGAGAATAATATTTTAGTTTTTCCTAGGAGTGGCATTTATTTTCCCACAAATACTGCATGTGGCATTTATGTGTTGAAGCTGAAAAGTTAATCACACAGAAACTGAGAACAGAAACACTTCCCGGATTTATGATAAGAATGAGAAACTGACTGATTGTGTGTAGGGAGTGCAAAAAACAATTAAATCCAGAAAGTAACTCTTAGGTTTTAGAGCACAATAAGGTGATTACATTGTATAATAACTACTTAAATAAATCAAAATAGCCAGAACTTAGAAAGTTTCAAACACAGAATAATAATTTTAATGAGATGAAAATTACCCTGATCTGATAATTACACACTATGTACACATGCCGAGTTATAACAATGGGTCTCATATCCAAGTACAAAGAGTAGATTCCAGGTAAAAATAAAAATAAATAGAAGTAAATTCTTTGATGTTTTAGGCAAATATCTACATTACCTCAGATTTTTAAATGGTATCCTATGTTCATGAATGTTTCACTGTTTTGGTTTCCCTTACTGTCATGTCTTTTAGATCTGCAAGGTCTAAAGAGTCATGGAATGATTTAGACTTATTTACATGGATTTCTCATAACTGTTATTTATTTTCAAAACTTCTTTACACTTTATTTTATTATTTTATTTTTATGTGGTGTTGAGGATTGAACACAGTTCATCACATGTGCTAGGCAGGCATTCTACCACTGAACCACAATCTTAGCCCTGATGACTGGTATTTTTTTTAATATGTGGCTGGAAAAAAGCTAAAATACATACCTACTATTTCAGGTACTTGACTTAAAATCCAACATGCCTTGTATAAAAAAAAATATTCCATCAGATTAACATCAATTTTTTTGTATCAATTTTATGCATGGTTTCTTTACTGGAGAAATGCATCGCTTACTTCAAGCAGATGAATATTGGGACTCTTATGGAAGTTTGTCTTTTAGGCTTGCGTCAAATTCTTGTCGTTTAATTTAGAAACCTTACAATGGAATGACTTTGAGTCTATCTGAACTGTGACTTTAATTACACCTTTATTCCAGATGACTAAGGAGAAAACAATAATAATATATTTCTACTGGTATTCAATAGCTGGATTTGGTCACTTAAGATAGTTTTTCTGGTCATGATAATAGCATATATGCAAGGTGGATAGCTACATTGGGGATTCAAAGACAGGCCTTAAATACTGTCAAAGAGCTTTCTACACATATTGCTAGAAAATTTTAATATCATGAAAATAATTTGAATCCACAACATATGTAGCCATTATTAAAAGAAATGTTTTAAATCTATTAAATCACATAGATGATGAAGTACATAATTAAAAGATAATGGCCAGCATTTCTACTGAGAATTTTTTATTTAAGAAACACATCCATATTTGATCCTTGTTCTTCTTTCATACACAATAGCTCTAGAATATATGTAATAAGACTCCATATATGTAATACAAAATGATCAGATTTAGCACCAACGTAACACTAAAACTCAATAAAAGACTACAAATACAAATTAAAAAATCATCTTAGAGGATATGCTTCTCAGTGCCATCTTAGATGATATATTAAAGGCATTAAGTCTGATAATAAAGGGTCAAAAGATAGATCTAAAAAATTCATCTATGTGCACACCTACTACATTGAGATTCATTTTTTGAGAAGGTAGCAATTCTTTACTTTTGTACAATCATTCATTTCAATTCATTGAAAATTGTAGAGTTTTCAATATATTCCTACTGCTTAATCAAGAAGAGAAAGATGAAATCAACACTCTACCTCAGAAAATCTCAAAAGAAGATAATATCAAGAAATATTTTGAGAATATATGGTAATTCTGAATCTATAAGAAAGGCTATGTACAGTGGGAGCACAGCTACTATTACACAATCCAGACATGATTTGGTAATAATGTTCGAATGGCACCTGGAGAATATTAGAGAGAGTTGATAATTGAAGTGGGAAAAATGTGTGTTGGGTGAATCCACATATATCCCTAGTAATAGGATAGGCTGAGATTGATAAAGATGACACTATTTGAAATAAGGGCTTCTGCTTCATTTTCTCTTAAGATATATACTATTAATATGGAATTTGAAAATAAAGATCAACAAAATATATTATTTTATTAGTATAAGAAACATTTCCTCTGAAGTTCATCTTGAGATCTCAGCTAACACCATAATTTTCTTCTGCAACTTCACGTGCCTTTTCTAGCACAAGATCTAACCCAAGAACTTTTCCATTGGTATCTTGGCCGTAACATATCTAGGGATGCTGATAATTATGGGGTTTATAGTTACAGATGTTTTTGTCTCAGAATTTTGGAGATGACATCAAATATAAATTAATAATCTACTTTCACAGGTTTGTAGAGGGGGCTTCTCCATTTTTACCATCTGCCTGCTGAGTGTTCTCTATGACATACAACTCAGCCCCAGAAGCTCTTGCTTGGCAATGTTCAACCATATATTGTCACATCAGAGCCTGTGGTTCCTTGTTTTCTGTGGGTATTCTGCATGTATGTGACCTGATATGATCTTATATTTATTACTGTATGCTGAATAATTATACAGATGCATTACTTTCTAAGGCATTTATTTTAAATATTTGAGATGTTCCAGGAATTCTTTTTATAGGGTTCATGTTCTCAGGTCTTTCTAAAATTCAATAAATAGAAAAACCTCTAACTAAAAAATAAATGATGTTATCACTATTAAAATGTGAACATTAATATAAATAAAAAATATTAAAATCTCTCAGCCCATAGGTATAAGGACTTAGATTACAAAGATCAATTTTTTGGGAGACACAAACTACCAAAATGCATTCTGTCCTTGGTGATCATTGTACTGGGAAGAAATTATTGGTTTCAGCATTGGACTCTCACCAAGCCATGGATTTATTAAGGGTAGGACACTGATGTTTTCTTCTGTAACTATGACATGGTATCAATCATATGTAAAAAAAAAAAAAAAAAAAATTACAGAAAGAGAAAATGGTTCCCACAGAAAAAGAAGGCATTACCAGCATTCTGTAATAGTGCAAAGAATATCCAAAATGTGGCCTCTGTCTACTGGGACATCTACAGAAAGCATGAACTTGTATACTTTCTGGCAGAAAGAAAAAATGTTCTAACCTTTCAAAGAATTGGGCTTTAGTACTTGAAATTATAAAAAGTAGCCATTGATAAAGCAATATTTCTTGCAGGACTGAAAATTCAATGTACATTTGCAAGAATATAAAATAGATTCCCAGAGCTATTCAATACAGAAATATTGTTAATACATAAAGCTCAGGAATAGCCCAAATGTCCATCATTTGTTTAATTCCAACTTTGGTCTATCTACACCATGCAAAGGTAAGATTTTTGCATATGTGGGTTGTTTTCCAGGTTGTTTCATTGAATAATAAATAAGGGGCAGACAGGATATACAGGAGCACTCCCTTTTGGGTAAGAAAGAAATTTGCCTAATAATTTATTATTGTTATTGACTCCTACCAGAACAAGAAACAGTAAGAATATATGCTAAAAACAATTAAAACAGATGTTCATGAAGGGCAATGGGAAAAGATTAGTGGGGATGGAATAGAGTTGAGTCTTTAACATGGGTTTATATTTGAACCACATAAACAACAACCATGTTGAAAACATAGAATTAAATCAATAACAAAAATCAAGCCCAACAGGTAAGAGTCTGAAAACCCAATCATGAACCACATTAATCGGTGAGTAATATCTTTTTGTTTTTCTTTTTTTTTAAGAGAGAGAGAGAGAGAGAGAGAGAGAGAGAGAGAGAACTTTGAAAAAAAAATATATATATATATATATAGTTTTCAGGGGACACAACATCTTTATTTTATTTTTTTGTGGTTCTGAGGATAGAACCCAGTGTCCCAAGCTTTCCAGATGAGCATGATACCACTTGAGCCAGATACCCAGCCCCTAATTAGGTTCCTAAGCTTGCATGATTTCCAGGATCTTTTTCTCCAATGTGAACAATATTTTACCTAAATTTTTTACCACATGCTTGTTGCAATGTAATATTTACTGATCAGTAATTAGCCAGAAAGGAGCCCAGGATTCATATGCAATGTTTAGTGTCAGTGCAGCAAGGGACAACATGGGTTTTATGCTTTCTCCATTAGACTGGAGTTTACAATGGAAGAAGCCACTTCTTATCTTGAGTGAGCAGCCTGGTGAATACACAGATAC
Source organism: Callospermophilus lateralis (assembly GCF_048772815.1). Taxonomy (NCBI): domain Eukaryota; kingdom Metazoa; phylum Chordata; class Mammalia; order Rodentia; family Sciuridae; genus Callospermophilus; species Callospermophilus lateralis. The sequence continues at coordinate 531,075 of NW_027514876.1, forward strand.
GACTATTAATATGCACTGAAGAATTCTTTGAAAGTTTATTGCCAGGAACACATAGAGGACTTGACAGTTACTTCCAGGTCCAGATTTCAGAAGCTTGGCTATACACACTTGGGGCAAAATGACCAGTCCTAGACCCTGTGTGAATATGTATTGTAATATTGTGGTAGTTTATCACAAGCCTAGGCAGAAAAATGTTGGGTCTTGAAGGTTATTCAGTCATGTGGGTAGAGCTATGGAATGGGATTATTGTCCTTTATTAAAAGAGAGCTGCAAAGAAACTTCTCAATTTATCCTGTGAGGACACACATGGTGCACTTCCTTACTCTCATCAAGCTGCTATAATAATTTATGGTAGACTGGGTGGTTTATAAGCCACAGACACTCATTTTTCACATTGTATAAGATCAAGGCACAAGTCTATTCAATGCTTGTTGAGAAAATTTATAATGGGTAGAAACTTCTGGCTGTGTCATAATGTGGTGGAAGAAGCCAGCTAGCCTGTATCACCTGTTCATTAGAGCATTAATTCCACTGATGAAGTCTTCAGCCTCAGAAACTCAACACCTCTTCAAAGACTCACCTTCTAATACCATCACCTTAATGGAGAGACGTTCATCCAAGATACTCAAAGGGACACAAACCTTCATATTACAGCTTTCTATGAAAAAGCAGGATCTCAATAGTCAATAAATCTGTTGGAAAGTTGATCTTAGAAATCTGAGCTTTCAGAAGTCCACAAATAAAATTTGTTTTTGCTTGTAAAGTATGTAGTTTCTAGAACTCCCTTAGAGCAGTCCAATCCGACTAAAGTATATTTCAAATGATAATATTGTCTTTTCAATTGTTCCTCCATTATGAACACTTCTCTGATTTTTACACAGGTTATCAACTCTCTGGACATCTCTCTCTGTATGTGCCTATGTACATGCACATACAACAGAAAGGAGTTTGGGGCTTTCTGCCAAGCCGAATCCTCATATTCTGCATTTCTACATGTCAAATTTGGGAACCACCCACTTGGCCCCATCAATGCAAGGCAGGCCCAGGCCTCCTGTGGTGTTACTCTCTGAGCTACCTCTTTATGGTATGAGTGAAGCCTGCTTCTACCCTGTATTCTGGACTCTGCTCTCTCCTCCTCAGTCCTTGTCTATACCCTGGTTAGAGCCAGGCCTTCCATTGCACCTGTGCCTCCTTTTACTGCTCTATAACCTGATCATTATGTGCCAATGCTTTAGCATGCTCATTTGTGCATTTCTTCCCCTCTGTTCCCAAAGCTACAATGAAGCTGCCATTTGCTAGCTGTGTCCTAAATCAAATTAACTCGACACAGCTGAGCATTTTGTTCTGCAACATGAGTGTAAACATGGCTTCTACTCATGGAGTTCTTATTGCCAGTGAAGAGGGCAGGGATAAAAGTCTCAAAAACAATAGTCCAGTACATGGTCATCAATGGCTCCTGATGTCATTAAATGTTACCACTATTAGCTATCAATCTCATTTCACAACTTGGGAACATGAATCCCTGAAAAGTAAGAAAAATAATAATAATTATAATTAAGTTCACCTGGCCAGTGGGACCAGGTCTGCTCTGACTCTAGATTCTCTGTCCCAACCAGAGCTCAGGGCCAGGATGAATACAAAGGTACCACATGAATAGAGGACTAACGTAAACCTGGTAAGGGAGTTTCATGAATGGACAAAAGGGAAAGAATTGTGGGAAGGAACCATATCCTATATCTGACACCTGGAGAATCAGGAGATTTTACCTTCACATTGATTCCCTTCTCTTGAGAACAAAACTGTACTGAAAACAGACCCCTGAAACAGGTTAGTCATCAATGCAGACAATAAAGGACACTCTGGAAGTTACCAGGCTGTTTGGTGCATGTACAAGCAGTAAGAGCCACAGATCGGAAGACCTCAAATAGTTCACGTGAGACCTCATTATTCCTGCATCTTCATTCCCTGGCTCACACAATGGCAGGCTGAGCTTGGAAACTCAAGGTTCTGTGTGCTGGCAGGTGACATACCCCAAAAATATCATCTACACATCTTTTCACAAGTTTACTCATTCTACTCAGCCATTAACAAGAGAGGAATTATATCATTTGTAGGAGATGGAGGAACCTGGAGCACATCAAATTAAATTAAATAAAGCAGATGCAGAAAGTCAATTTTCAAGTGCATTCTCTGATATGTGAAAGGTAAAAAGAAAAATGGAGTGAAAAAAGAAGTGGATCTCGAAAAAATTGGAGAGAGAATAGTTGAGTTTAGATTAATGGAAGAGAGGATAAGAGAGATGATTCAGGCACTGAACAATGAGACTGATCAATGATGTTATGCCCATACATGTATATGTCACAAATGAATATACTAATAAATTAATATAATGTCCTAATATAAATGACATGTTTGGCACCTGTGACTGAAATTCAGCATGCTTCACCATTGAGCAACATTTCCTTCACCACTCCTTTTATGTATATTTTTTTCAAATAGGTTTCTGCTAAGTTGTTCAAGTCTTTGCGAACAGACAAAAAGCTGGGTGCCCACTTTTTGTCTTTGTAAAAATACAAAGGTCTGTTATCCCCCTGGCTTATGGAGCACTTACTAAGCAACAAGTGGTAAGTATTTATGACTTCATTTAATTCTCATCAGAGTCTTGAGAAGCAAGTGGCATCATCCCCATCTTTAACATAAATAAATAAAAGTTGGAAGAAATTAAACATCTATTCAAGCTGAGTGAGGTGGCACATGTCTGCAATACCAGCAGATTAGGAGGCTGAGGCAGAAAGATTGTGAGTTCAAAGCCAAACCCAGCAAAACTGAGGTGCTAAGCAACTCAGTGAGACACTGTCTGTAAATAAAATACAAAATAGGACTGGGGATGTGACTCAGTGGTTATGAGCCCCTGAGTTCAATCCCAAGTACCAAAGGAAAAGAAATCTATTCAAACCTTAAACATATATAAAAGCCAGAATACAAATATATGATATGTACTCAAGACCTTGGTCCATTAACATTTATTTTATACTAATCATAACATCTAGGAACCTCCCTGAAAGCTTAATAAATCCAATGCTTGAGAGTACTCCCCAGAGATTTTTGTTTCACTGATTGGAGCTAAAGTCCAGGTATCAGGATAATTGACTCTAATGCTCACAATTAGGAATGGAATCACTTTTCTATTAAAAATCAGGGAAGCACAGACAAAGAGATTGGGTTCACCTGCTCAATATTGTGTGTCAAGTCGACAGGAAAACCAGGGTATGTGTATATACTTCTGTAGCTCTCCAAAGAGCTCTCTGTGGCTCCACACAAAAGAAGACTCCACAAAGCTGGAGGCAGAACACAAGCCAAACCCTCTGCCACAACTCACCCCACAATACTCCAATTTTCCTAGACAATAAGTGTGCATATAGGAGACAATTCCAGATGGTACCTTGGTGATCAATGGGCAACATTCAAAGAAATAGGGCACAACCAACTTTAGCAAAGGCAGAGGTGTGGCTGGGCCAGGATGGGGACTAGTCTAGAGGATAAACTTTTCCAGGGCACATGAAGTCCAGGGCTTCCTTCTCCCCAAATGAGCCTTGCCTTATCACACATATGCTTGTTCAACTATTTATGCCCTTCTCGTATTTTATATTTCTCTTGCACATGACTTTGGAGGTCTTATGCTTTGGCATTTCTTATATTTTTTAATGCATCTTTCAAACTACCACAAAATCAACAATGAGGAATATTACCTGTAGAGGTTACAGTTTTAATTTATTACCATTTAGCTCAAGTTTCCAAATCTCTCTGAAATACAATATTTTTAGTTTTTATGATAATTTTATTATCCCTTTACATATCAACAATGGTTGTGATTAAGCAGTATTCTCTGATTTCAACACTTGGAATATCAGTGACCTGTTTAAACTGATTGCACTTTCTTTTGATTCATCATCATAAGCCCCCATTTTATTTTTTTACAGTATATATAACTTTATATATAGTACAGACAAGCCCAAGCCAATATTACATGTTTTTTCTCAGAGAAAGGTCAGGTACATCCATTAGTGAGTATGAGGGCTCATCACAGCTTCCTTAGTTTGGCCTTCCAGCATGGGCTCTGACTCAGCTCAATGTTCAATCTTCCTGTGATCTTCTCAGCCTGTGCCCTTCAGCTCGTCTTCTTCATTTAAAATTTTAGATTAATTTTAATATTTTACACAGACCCTGAATCACAAAAATGCCAGTTTGAAAATGGTGGCATTCATAAACAACACTACCCAGAAATCAGGTGCTTCATGTGGGAACAAGCTAGGGAAGAGGAGCCTATCACACATGATAGAGAGAGGACCCTCAGAGCCATAGTGGAACCATTGGAGGATACAGAAATCCCTCACCTCAAAGTTGAGGCATTGTAAATTGTTTAATGGGTCTGAACTAATGTTATCATACAATCAGAAAAATAGCAACTGTGATTGGTACGTGATTCCAATTGAGATGCCTTTCCAAATATGTCCAGAAAAATGTTTGGAGATTAGCTATCCCAGGATTGGTGTTATCAACCAAAGAAGAAAGTAAAATTAAGAGACAGCTGACATGTTACACTGGGAAAGCCACAGTTCTGTGTTTTCCAGGGGGATGTTTGTCATCTTTCTATAGACATTAAAATTATAGGCCTGCAGAGAAAGAACTTAAAAATGTCTTTCCTTAAAACATGCAACTCTTGAGGCTATTACCTGCACCACATTCTTCCTGGCCTCATCCATCTGGGTAAGTGCCTCTGCATTCTTAGATTCAGAAGTAGTGTGCAGTTGGGTCATGGAAAGGCTGTGGAAGAAGGGAATTTTATCATATTGCTGAGGTTTCTTGTAGATGCAGAAGAGAGACTTTAGCTCCAACAGTTCAACGCAGCCCAGAAAACTTTGTTCTGTATGATACATTGAGGATATTTTCTTCTAACAATGTTTGCTTCTTTAATTCATATCCTCCTAAAATGAGTCATTTTTTAAATAGGGAGTGATGATTAATTTTAGTTTCTCATTTGTTCTAAGTTTAATGAGTTCTACTGATACAACTTACATATAGAATGTCATCTAGAGATTTTAAACATTACTTATTTGTATACATATTATAAAAGAAAACGAGTTTTAACTTGATATTTTATAAACATTTATTTTATTTACATGTGGATCTGAGGATTGAACCCAGGACCTCACACATGCTAGGCTCACACCACTGAGCCATATCGCCATCTGTAATTTAGCATTTTTATTTATAAACTGGCTTCTGTAATATTAATAAATAAAATAGCACTACTATTGATGTGAATTCTATAATTTGAGTAATTATAAGTTTTTAAACTTTTAGAAGAAAATGAGATTCTATGTTCAAAACTTCATTTCATAGAGGTCAATATCACAATGCCAGAAACTACATATATTTCTTATAAAGTCTTTGGATCCAATTTAACTTAAATAATTAAAAATTTCCTGACCCTGTACTCTCTCAGTTAGGAAATGACAAATGAGAGGATCATAATAAAAGGGTTTGGAAGCACACTGAAAATTTTTGAAAATCAAATGAACATACTAGTAATTTCCTAATCCTGGATTAAAAATACACAGGAATATAATTTCCAAGTTTAGAATATTGGTGTTGATTAGTTCTTTATGTATTAGTTTTATGTGTGTATATATATGTGCCTATATACACACATATGTCTTTTAGAATTTCTATTACAATGGAACTGTCTGACTCTAACTTTTTTTAAAGGAACATTTAGGTCAGTGGAATCTCATCCTACCCTGTCACTGTATTTCAATTTCTGATGTTTTCACAAACTCAGGTTATTTTTTAGTTTTTTTTTTTTAACTTGTGTGCTTGATTCTTTACATGAACAAGTAATTGTGAACCTGTCTCCTTCTCTGGTCACTGAAACACAAAGAACAAGATGACACAGAAAAGCCAAAGTTGTGGGGAAGAAAAGCAAGACTTGAATTTTACATAACTACATCAATCAGAGAGACAGACTGCCCTTTAGGAATCCATGGGTTTCCCAGTAATGAAAGCTTGGCATCTGTGAAGAAGCACTCTCTGGCTTTTTATTTCTTTACTTTAAGATTAAACAGATGTTAACTTTATGAACCATATAAATTTATTGACCATCAACTATGTGAAAAATTTAAGGCTAAACTCTTGGATGAAGAGTTCTTTAAGCCACTGTGCATTTTCTAGCTTTCATGGTAATTGCTCTCTAATTTAGAAACTGTGAAGAACAAGAATTTCTAGACAATTCTATAATTAGAAAGAGGCATATAATTTCAAACTACTCATATAAGCATATATTACATTAATACATCTGAATAAATGAAGCATCTGAGATCACAAAACAAAAACATGGGCCTAAAACTCCCCACACAGTTATGAAAAGTGCTGTAATGACAAAGCAAAGTAATTGTCTTTTGGGTCCAAAGCATGAGGTTTCAAAGTCCTGTAGCTAATAAATGTCTATACCTTATTTATTTCAAATTTATTGTTGTGCATGCATTATCATAATTTGTTTAAAGGATCATGTGTTGATCTAGTGTTTCATTTCAAACAACTCTCTTAAAACTACTGAGAATTTTTTTTTCTAATATCCATCACTAATAGTATTAGTACCATAGTTATATGGTGATTTTTGAGCCTAAAGGAGAAGTTTACTTAAAATTTAAAAATTATGTGTCACTGAAAAGGTAGAAGATATACTATATTAAAGCTGGCTTTATTGTCTAGGAAATAGAAATATCAACGGAATTATTTCCAGGTATTTGGTCATTTTTGATGTACTGATCTGTGTATAATAAATAAAATTTAATTATATTTGCAGATTTATGGAACTATGCTTCAAATTAAATGTTCATTGAGAAAGAATATTAGTGTTTTTAGCTTCTATATCTATGTCTAGAAAATTTACATAATATCATTAAAATTATATGTTTTCTGTAGAAATGCTATTCACTGTATTGTATTTGGAGGAGGTTAATGGATTTGGCATTTTTGCTTCAAATATGTTTTGTCAAAAATAAACAGAAGGGCTGGGGATGTGGCTCAAGCTGTGGCGCGCTCGCCTGGCATGCGTGCGGCCCGGGTTCGATCCTCAGCACCACATACAAACAAAGATGTTGTGTCCACCGAGAACTAAAAAATAAATGTTAAAAAAAAAATTAAATAAACAGAACTTGGTTATAAAGCTTTTTTTATATTATATCATCAAATTATGGTGACGTTTTTATTCTCTTTCAAACACAAGTATATATAAAAAATAGTGATTCTTTTTTTTTTTGGTGTCATGTTATCTTCCAAAATTCTTATCCTTTGTGAAAAAAAATGATAATTTTGTAGTGCAGAATTACATCCTTATAAAGCCTATTTTATTTCCTCCAATTTTAATCATGGATCTAAATTCATATTAAAATGTATTGAACATTTTGACTGTGTGTTGAATCAATTCTTTGATCTGAAATTTATTGGGGTTTTCTGAGAAAAGTGTAACTTCGTGACTATCTTCTTGATTAGTTATTTGTTTAGTTATTGGTCACACTCTACAAGTGTGACCCTAGGTAAAATGCAAAGGATGATAAAGAGTAAAATAAGTAGAAGCTATACATTTATTATGCTTTTGTAACTGAAGAAAGGTTTGTGAAGTACTTTATGACTTGCATAACTCTCTACCTTCCATTTAAAGTCAAAAGATAAAATTCATCTTTATTTTTTATGTTTCACAAGTAAACTTCTAAAAATAAAATTTACACCTATTTTTCCTAATTCTGTTCATGATTTTTCAATTTTCTTGATTATATGAAATTTTCATAACTCATACTAACTTGATAATCTGTGTCATTTCCCGGTTTACAAACAATTATTGATTTTTGTCTCTTTTTAGTTATAGTTGGCCTCCAGTGACTAAGAGGAAGACTCCTTCCTGTCTGCTCCTCCCAGCCCGGCTCCAGCCTCTCAGCTTCCCAGACCCTCATGCAATTGGTTGTAAATTCTCCCAGAAGTTGTTTTACTGTCTAATTTTTAGAACTAAAAATAAAAATATAAAATAAAAACTTAAAAAAAAGTTAAAATGCAAAATGTGGATGGAGAAAGCAGCACATATTTTTTTTTTGTAATTAGGCTTATTTTAAATTTTGAAAATATTTTTCTTTTTTAATGTGGGTCAGCCACTGATATTTCATCAAAATATAACAGTTTCTTTGTTGAGTTCAGGTAACCAAGGAATAGCCACACCCTCAGAACAAAATAAAACACACACATACAAAAAAGAAGAAAAAAAAACAGAATCATCTTTAACCTAAGGTTTTATAAAATGTCTCAGATCCTCGTAACTTGCACACAAGCTTCTGTGTTCAGTTGAATTGTAACTGCTTTTTGTATTTGGAGAGAGTGTGACTACTGAACTTGAAACCTTTTATTCTGAGTGTCTTGGTGGTTTCTGGTGAGATTAAGTAGGTGACAGGGTGAAGAGAAAGTGGGGAGTTCTTCCCTATTATAACATGAATTTTCCCCCACAGTCTACTCTCAGCTCCCAGACCTCAAGTTTTTTCTTACACTGGTATACTTTAATTATTCATACTCCCCCTTTACCAATTATTTTTAACAGCAGTTTATCAAACTACACTTATTAAGAACAATTTTAAAAATAAAGTTATAGTTCACCTCACCAGTCTACACTTATTGCTTATGGTTTCACTCACCTGCTATGCCTGTTTTTAGTGTCTGAAAAACATAGATATTATTTTCCATATTTTATCCAATTTCTTACATGTATATACTGGAAAGAAAATCTGGTCTGAAAATATTCCAATTTGATTGAATGCTATATTCAAGAAAATAATATTTAAACATGCTAAATATATCTACAGAATTTCTCAAGTAGCTATGCTTAAACCAAATAGAATATCCTTAAAAGAAAAACTATGGTCAGCTTCAATAAAGCAAGAATAGAACACAAGTATTTATCATTAATGATGGATTATAGATGATACATACAGAATAACCACAAGATTTAAAGGAAAAATTGTATTCAACATGGTATTGTAAACTGAAGTAGACTGTCAATTAATGATAAATAATAATAGAATTTCATTAATGATAAAATTCTAAAAAAGCAATTTTTCTGTGCCTCATTTCAAAGAGAGTTACTCAATATAGAAGAAAAATAAAACAAAAGGAGCACAGTTTGTGGACAGAAATAGTGGTTCTAACTACAGAGCTCAAGAAAGTTATGCTGATTTTCAGTAGACCTTGAAAATAGTTTTGTTAGCTTACCTCAGTCCTACCTTGAAAATGATGCTTTAATAGAAATATTAGCAAGTAAGTAATCAAGTGATTGAATACAGCAAAAGTTAGAAAATTCTAGTGATTTATTTTTCATACCACACACACAAAAAAATGAGTATTGGAAAATACAGGAAAAACAAAGTGATAAAAAAGAAAGCAAAAACCCACTAAACAAATAATGGAAAGTCAAGTTCTGCATATGAAACACAGTAAAATGTGCACTTTTTGTAATATTTGATGGGATAGAAGAAAGTAGTATTGATTGTTCTTGATGGTAAGAACATCCCTCCATGAGCAGCATTCATGTCCTGATATTGGATGTTAGAAAGGCTAATAAATTTGAGAAAGAAAGCATTCTTACTTCTTGTGTGTGTTTTGTGATGAAATCTATTTTAAAGTCAAATTTGTGGAAATGCTTACTGGTTTTTAACCTTCATAAATTTTCTGTAAACAAAGAATGCAACACATAATTATTTTTAAAAGGGAATAACTAACTGATGAAGCATGAACACAGGTACTTGTAACTATTGAAAAATAGAGTGGGGTGTTGTGGTGTGTACAGATGCTGATACTCAGAAAAAATAAAGTTTCCAATGTAGATTAAGCAAGAAATCACAGAATGCATATCATTCTGATTTCATAAATGATAATCAATTAAACACTAAAGCCTTTTAATATTTGATTCATTAGTCCTGAAAAGAGAGAAGTGGCCCCATAAGCTAAATTGGTTTTCCTCCCTCTCTCATTGTTATTGGAAAAAATAATGGGAACACCTATTACATTGTGTATATGTATATATTTCAAGATTATGTATATATTTCAAGTATATATTTCAAGATTCTATGTATATATTTCAAGATTATGGTCAATATCAGTCAACTAGTAGTATGTATGGCTAAATTTATTGCCTTTTAGAACTTTAAATAGTTGCAGATAGAGTGGAGGATGTTGATTTGGGTCTAAAGTATGGAAACTACTGTTTTATATGGTACTGGGGATTGAAACCAGGGGTGCTTTATCATTCATATATATTCACAATTCTTCAACATTTTATTTTGAGAACTGGTCTCTCTTAGTAACCAAGGGTGGTCTTGAACATGTGATCCTTCAAGGCCTCAGCCTCTATGATTTTTCAGATTACAGGTATGTACCACCACATCAGGCCTGGACACTACCTATTAATTTTTACATGCATCTAATAATCAAAACTATTTTAAATATTCCTGCCTTTTCTTTTATTTAAAATATTGAATACTAACTTTCTGACATTGCTGGAGAGCATCTGCCTTTTCCCTCACTCCCACTTAGCTTGAGGCACACACAGAAAGAAACCAGAAAAACTTGTTTCAAAATATAATAGAATCCACTCTACAGCCATTCATATGTAAACAGAACAAAAAACAAACAAACAATTATACTGAAGCCAGAGACAGTGGCACAGGCCTGTCATCACCAACAGCTCTGGAGGCTGAGGCAGGAGGACTGCAAATTGGAGGCCAGCCTCAGAAACTCAGTGAGAGTCTGTCTCTAAATAAAATATAAAAAAGGCTGGGGATGGGGCTCAGGAGTTCAATGTCCCTGGGTTCCATTCCTGGTACCAAAAAATTAAAAAAAAAAAAATGCAGACTTTTTGTGCTCATGCTGGACATACCTTGAAATGGATGATTACAGCAAAGACAAAGATGGAGGCAATGAGATTCCTGAGGTAGAGATGATTCTGGTGGGAGAAAACCTCTCTAAGGGCTGGGACTTTGTCTGTGTTCGTGGCCCAGAGATGGAACAGTGCAAGATGGCGACCTCCAATTCCATGCCTGTTGGCAGAGTAGGACACAAACGTGAAGGGAAGAACAAAGGGCTGGACTCCGCTGGGTCTTGGGCCTCCTCCTGGCCAAAGCAGAGGCAGGAGAACAGAATCAGCCAGGAGACTCAGCCAGGAGACTCATGGCACCAACAGTCACAGCGTCATGATCTGGATTTTTTTGGCTCCAAGGATGGAACCCAGTGGCCCTAAGCCATTGAGCCCCACTCCCAGCCTATTTGTATTTCATTCACTGACAGCATCTCACTGAGTTGCTGAGGCCTTGCTGTTGCTGAGGCTGGCCTCCAAGTTGATATCCTCCTACCTCAGCCTCAGCAACAGGCAGAAATGGGCCTGGCCTGAGGAAAAGGCAACAGACCAGCCAAGGACACTGCAGCACAGGGCACCAAGGTCTGAGCACTTCAGAAATGGCATGAGACTGACTTTAGAACAAGAACACAGTGGGAAACGCTGTCACCATGGCCCCTGCAGCCCAGATCGGTGCTTTACTAAACATGGCATCTGTGGGCAGAGTGGCTAATAGCTGGGGACTCAGATGTCCCAGTCTCTCCCTGGGACTGCATTTTCCTGTCACCCCAGAGTTGGAACAGCAAGACTCGTGTCACCTTCTGGATGGCCACTCAGATGGGCCATTAGTCCTGTAGACCACATGGACAGGATATCTGTGACAGAAAAGCTGTCCTAGCTTTCCCTGGCCCCCTGGCATACCCGTGGTGGTCTTCTGACAGCCCCTCTCCCTGCCGCCTCTGGCTGTATAAGACAACGCTGATGTCCCTGTGGTAAAGAATCTGGAGACATGAAACCTTGAGCATTTTGTAAAGGAGGAATTTCAGCAATCCCAGGGGGAGAGAGTAGGGACTTGTCCTGGCTCCTCTTGCCACCAATGACCTCTCTGAACTCCCTGAATTTGCTCCGCTGAGCCACAAGTTGACCCTCAAACACACCAACTCATCTCTGCCCCAGGGCCTTTGCACCCGCCAGGTTCTCTAGATGAACCTGTAACACTCTTCCCCTGTCACCCCATCTTTCTTCTCTGCTCTATTCTGACCCCAGGGCCCTGGGATGACACTGATGCTCACACACCTTACGTTCTATCCCTTTGTATTATTAGCACCCACAGAAGTGCCTAGTGCTTAACAGCACCTTACTGACAAATGTCTGGAATGAAAGGTGGGTGACATCAATGGCAGGGTGTGGGCCTTAGAATCTTTCTGAATGTTTAACATGGTCATTTCATGCAAATCACTACCCTCTGATCTCTAGAAAATTGGTTGTTTAATGCACTAGTGTCACAGGGGGCAAGAGCCATGTGACATCTGTACTGTCCACCTCCCTCCCAGCCTGGACTGTCCCCCACCTCAGGGAAGAAGGACCAACTGCACTCTCCACTATACGGGCCCTTCCACACCCCACTTTCCAGGTCACAAGCTGAGCCGTGGTGGCACTCCTGGTAACAGGAAAGCCTTTCAGCTGAAAGCTACCTGTGCCTGCTCCACCCTCCTCTTGCCCGTTCTGGGGGTGTCCCCATGGCTTCACCATTTTGGCTCCTACAGCACCACTCAAAGCCCTGCAGGTAAGATCTCTGCCCCAACCAGGTCCCAGAGGTGGCCCAGGCAGCCACCTCCATGTCTCAGTTGTCTGTGGCCTTCATCTCTCCCTAAGTCCTAAGGCCCTCACTCTGATGTCACACTGTCTGGCTCAGGCTGGATGGCTGTGCCACCGTGCCAGCCATTTTCTCAGCCTGTCTCCCAGGGACAGCAAATCATTCCTTCAAAAACTGTCCCCTCATTCACCATCCTGCTCCAGAGCAAAGTGATCCTCTTGCTGGCTGCCACGGCCCAAGCCTTCGCTGACTAGTCCCCTGTGGTCACCACTGCTCCTACTCTTTTTGAACGCAGCCCCCCACCAAAACCAGGAGGTCTTGGCAGACTCCTTAACTCCTACCCAGATTTCACCACCACATCCACAGCTGGGGCCCAGGTGCTTCGCCTCCAGATCCTCAATTTACCTTTGATTTTCTGAAATTCTAGGAAGAGTCTGCTGTCACCTTTGCATACTGTTCTGTAAGTGTCGCCGACACTCCTACCAGAGGTCCAGTCTTTCCCATGGGATCTCTCAGGCACCCTGCAGGGACTCATCTGCAGTTTTCTCAATTTGATGTCATGGCACTGAAAGCCAAGAACCAGCTCCACATTCAATTCCAAGAAAACACAAAAAATGCACACAAATATTTTCCATGAGAGACTTCCCAGCAAAAAACAGATTCAGGGATCAGAGGCCAAAAGAAAAAGAAAAGAAAAAAAAGTCAGTTTCCCTTTTCTAAGAAGTCTCACATGTTTTTCAATTTTTATTTTATTAAGATTTGTAAGCCAGGTGTCATGGTGCATGCCTGCAATCCCAGTGGCTCTGGAGGCTAAGGCAGGAGGATTGAAAATTGGAGGCTAACGTCAGCCAAATTGGGGCTCTAAGCAACTCAGCGAGACCCTGTCTCTGAATAAAATACAAAAGAGGGTTGGGGACGGGGCTCAGGGGTTAACTGTCCCTGAGTTCAATCCCCAGTGCCTTCCTCCCCAAAATGGCAATACTGTGGGTTGAACCCAGGAACAGTCATTCTACTCATGACTGTTTTGAGACAGGGTCTCACTTATTTGCTAAGGCTGTCCTTGAACTTGTAATCATTGAACTAACTGCTCCTTGCCTGAACAAGTGGTTTGGTGTAGAAATTTTATGTTTAGAATCTTATTCGCTAAGAACAACTGCTAAAATATGTGCAGATGATTGTCCAAGGATATTCACTTCGATGCTAACTGTGACTGAGAAAGAACTGAAATGTCCACCAGAAGACAATAGACTAAAATCAACACTTCTTTATCTTTTCAGTGCAGGTTCCTGCTAAGAAATTTGAGGCAGGATTACTCTGTGGCATGCTAACTGTCCTTGAAATATTCTTATAAGACATGAAAGTTTAGATATCATTTTGATTGTAAGTGTTGTTGTTGTTATTGTTATAATAATAATAATAATAATAATAATAATTATTATTATTATTATTATTATTATTATTATTATTATTATTTGCTACTAGGGATTTAACCCAGGACCACTTAACCCCTGAGCCCTGTCCCCAGCTCCTTTTATATTTTATTTAGAGACAGGGCCTCACTAAGTTGCTGAGGCTGGCCTCCAGCTTGTGATCCTCCTGCCTTGGCCTCCTGAGCTGCTGGGATGACAGGCTTGAGCTTCTGCACTCAGCTATAATTTTAAACATTTGCACACTGAAAATTCAGAAGAAATGTTTCTGAAACAGTTATTTTCCCCCAGAGGAATACTCTGCATACATGAAAACTTCCAGCAGATGTGCCCAACGGGAAGCAGGGCCCTTACCTTGGTCGGTGTTGATGGTGGTGGGGTTGAAGGCCTTCCCCAGGATATTTTCACAAATGTTGCTTGAGATGGAGAGGGAAAAGCCAGAGCCCAGGCCGTGCCCTTTATAATGAAGCTCATGCAAAAGGAAGACGATCAAGCCTGCCACAAAGAACTGCAGAATTAAAATAAATTAATTAATAAAAGTGAACTCTGTGTTACTGGCCCCAGTGCCCTGGTTCCTTCCATCTTCAATGACAGGGCTCTCTGCCATGAGGGCCAAATAAGAGACCCTTCCTCAATCTGCCTCATGAAAATTCAGAAGCCAAAGCCAGGGTCTTTCAATTCTCTATTTTTTTTTAAATCTATTTTTTAGTTGGAGGTGGACACAACATCTTTTTTTTTTATTTTTATGGGGTGCTGAGGATCGAGCCCAAGGCCTTGTACATGCCAGGTGAACCTCTGCCACTGAGCCCCAGCCCCAATATTTTTTTTTTGTCTCTTAATTGTTTTTGGGTTTGCAGGTGGACAGCATGGCTTTATTGATTTCAGTATTTCTCGTTGTAGATGGGCGCAGTGTCTTTATTTGATTGATTTCTTTTTGGGCGGTGACCAGCCTCCAACCCGGGGCCTTACCCTGCTCAGGCCAGTGTTTAGCCTTGAGACCAGCCCTGAGCCTGGCCTGGCCCCAGCTCTGGCTGAGTACTGCTGAGGAGGAAGAGGGACAACAGGGTCACTCAGGAAGCGGGGTGAGAGTGGGGGTTCACCTGAGTGGTGATCAGAAGGCAGATCCCAGAACCCATCTTTTAGGGGGGTCCCTGTCCATGCCTGTCATCACATCCATAATGGACTGGCCGATGGTGACAATCATGCCAAACACTAGGGTCCTAAGAAAATCTTGAGCAGAGAGTGAAAGAAATTCAGATGACAAATACTGACACTGCCCATGGAAACCTTGGTGAGGAGTGTCCAACTGTCACACGTCAAAGCGCATGAGAACTCAGAGGCTTTCTAGTGAAAGCACCTTTCATCTTTTTTGTGGCTTTTGGGATTGAACCTAGGGCCTTTCGGACGGTAGGCATGTGCTATACTAAACTTCAGACCAGTCATCTTAAATCTTTTTTTTTAAAAAAAGATCTTGAATTCTTAATATGGAAAAACATTTTTAAAAAATTGTCAAGGGTAAGGAGAAAACTTCTGGGGCAGTAGCTCAGTGGTAGAGGCACTGAGTTCCAATTTCTGGTCTGCAAAAAAATTATTAAAAACAAAGAGAGAAAGAGAAAAAAACACCCAATTTGGGCTTTAGAAAAATAATGTAAATTTTTTGTTTGTTTGTTTTGGTTTTTGTACTGGGGATTGTACTCAGGGTCACTCAACCACAGAACCTCATCCCCAGCCCTATTTTGGTTTTATTTAGACACAGAGTCTCACTGAGCTGCTTAGGGCCTCGCTGTTGCTGAGGTTGGCTTTGACTCAAAATCCTCCAGGATCAACCTCCCGAACTGCTGGAATTAGAGGTGCGCACCACTGCACTAAGCCAAGTATATTATAAAATGTCAAAAATAAAAATTAAAAAAAGAAAACCACTTATTAGTGCTTTAGAAGGATAATGCATTAATTTAAGGCATTGAATAATAAATGCATTACTTAATATTTAATAATGCATTACTTAATTCATTAATGATTAATGCATTAATACATAAATATATTCTACAATCTTGATTTGTGTCTGAAACTCACAATTTAAGTTAGATGGATTTCTCACTGAATTATTTAACCTACTAACTTAAGATCTCTAAGACATGCTGTATGGAAGATGGCAGAGTAGAAAATTGTAAATATTGTTTTCTAAATAGCACATTCCAGTTAACAGAGGCTAGGCTTGGCTGACTCTGAGGCTGGACCCCATTATTGGGGCTGCGTATCATTTGATACAGCCAATACTCTTAACCTAGTTTAACAGCATGTAGAAACTGAGACTCCAGAACTATTATCTAAATTTCTTCCACATCAAAAAATCTAATCAACAGCAGAGCTGGACTGAGAGGATCACCTTTTTGCTCATTAAATTCTTTTAAATACAGAAGAAAAATAGCACTTGCTAAATAACTACCATGTGTTAGGCACTGTGAGAGTGATTATTTAATTTAATCCTCTTTTTTTTTTTATACTGAGGACTGAGCAGACGTGCTTCACCTCTAAGTCTCATCCCCAGCCATTTTTTTATTTTATTTAGAAACAGGGTCTCACTGAGGTGCTTAGGGCCTCACTAAGTTGCTGAGGTTGACCTCCAAATAGTGATCCTTCTGCCTCAGCCTCCAAAGCTGCTGTAATTAGAGGCATACTCCACAGCATCTGGCTATGATTGAATTCTTATGACAGCTCTGAAGTAGATGTCACCTCCTTCGTGAGGTATGAAAATCATGGCTGGTGAAGGGGTGACCTCCATGCACTGATCCTTCATGTCCATCCTCTGGGGCATTCCTGCCCTCCCCTGCCCTGCCTGGCCTTCCCCCATACCCAGCACCTACCAAAAGTGCTCTCTCACTAACAGGTCATGGAGCACCTACAGGGTCGGCAGGCAAAGCACACAGGCCAAACTGGGCTGTTTTCATGCCCCCAATTTTAGAGCCAATTCAAATTCTCAACTAGACACCAGAAATGTACCCATGATCTTTCTTAAACTTCTGGGCTCCCATTGAAGAGGGCTTGGTCTTTTGGGGTGTCACCCACTTCAATCATCTTGGTGCAAGCCAAGAGCTGCATGATCAGGCCCAAGGTGACCATTGCAGAGATACCGAGCTCCATGAGTGTGCCTAAGGTAATGGGCAGCCACAAAGCCCCTGTGAGCTCAAGAAAACAAGACATTATTTAATAAAATGAACCTACAGAATTGAATGTGACCCCTTTTTCACATTGGATGGGCTTCAGGTTGCTGGCAGCAATTATAGCATAACCCCCCAAAACCAAAAATAAGAACACAACTCAGTCCCTCTGTCGAGCGCACCAGACAACATGTCATTCTGTTTGGAAAGTCACGTACCCCTAAAGAGCCTGCTGCATTCCCATCCCCATGGACAGATCCATTCTGGATGGACAGAGGACAGAGAGGCCCGTCCTTCATCAGTTCATAAAACTGGAGAACATTCCAATCATTTCCTGAGTCAGCAGATGGGGCTGGCACATTTGGATCTAGTTGGGAATCAACCTTCCCTTTCCATCATTTTCAGATGAGCTCTGATTCTGAGTGACTGGAACCTCTTTGGAACCCCATTTTTAAACCGTGTTCATCAAATGCACCATCAACATACACAAGAAAGTCATTTCTAGACCCACAGGTGACTGGTTAGATTTGACCCTCCACTGTCACTCATGGTTTTGATCCATATATTTCACCTGTAGATATGAAAAAGATGCAGCTGAGAAACCAATAGAGAGTTCTAGAGAGTGTTCTATGTGGACTCACCATTTCATTTCAGGGATTTCAAACACTCTAGTTTTTTTAAGTTTTCAGAAATTCTCAAGCAGAGACTTATCTTGCTCTTCCAGGTTTTGTATTGCATTCAAACCCAACTCTTAAGAAGATGGTGTTTCCCAGGCTGGATGCACCCTTGATCAGGCTATTTGACGTGGCACATGCAGACTTTCCAGGCCACAGAGCTGCCCATTCTCTGAGCTCCACAGAAAGGCTGTAGTTCAACTAAATGGTGCTGGTGCAGCAGAAAAGAGGCACAGTGAGTCTAAGCCTCCTGCTGTTGGAGGCCAGAATCCCTCACATCCAGTAGAAAGGGTCCACAGAATCTGAGGCCATAATACCAAAAAAAGGATCTGGAAACAAGTAGAAACCAAAGGAGTGGCACATGGTTCCCCCCTCTCCCCCTTTCCCCAACAACAGCACAGGAGACCGGATTGACCTGACAGCAGACTAAGAAGATGAAAAGGGGGATGGCTCGCCACAGCACCTTTGCCTTCAACTGGATCGCAGAAGAGGTAGAATCAGAGGACATGAAGTTTCCCAGTAAGTCATTAAAAATAGAGTCCAACAGACACTTTCTCTGATCACCAAGAAAGGCCAAGGTGGGCTGGTGGCACAGCTCCATGGGGAAGCACTTGCCGAGCATGCATGATGTTCTGGGTTTAGTCTCCAACAGAAAACCTCCACCAAAAAAGCAAAGAAGCCAAAACATGCACCAAGCAGAGTCCTGAAAGGTGAGTCTCATGCTTTCTGTGGACAAAGCCAATGCGAAGATGTCCGTAGGTATCACGTCTGGGAATGCTCATATTATACAGCATCATGATCTTCCCACTGCTTAAGTGAGTTCAATGGCAAAGCTGTACTCTTAACCATTGACATGAACAGTTTAGATGCTCAAGGAGGGGCAAGAGGAAGGCAAGTTCAAAGACAGCCTCAGCAAAAGTAAGGCAGTGAGCCACTCTATGAGACCCTGTCTCTCAATAAAAAACAAACTAGGTCTGGAGACATCTCTCAGTGAGTGGTTGCTTCTGAGTTCAATCCTAGGGATAAGTAAGTAAGTAAGTAAGTAAGTACGTAAGTAAATATATTCTTTCTGTTGTTGATATTTTTAAAATAATATTTAATCTTTATTTTATTTACCTCTTCTCTTATGTTTAGTATTTTTTCTTCTACTAGCTTTGGGTTAGGCATGTTCTTGATTTTCTACCTCCTTGTAGAGGAAGTCTTGGTTGTTTTCTTTTTTGATGTAGGTATGTACTGATCTAATCATCTTAAATTTGCCTCTGCTCTATGATATAGGGTTTTTTGTTTTGTGTTTCTATCATCATTTTTCTCAAGAATCTTTAAAAATGTCCATTCTATTTGTCATTGACTCTGCTATTTGAGAGCTTTTTGTTATAATCGCAGACATGCAGGATGTTTCTGAAATTCCGCCTGTTGTAGGTTTCCAGTTTTATTACATTGTGTTCAGAAAAAAAGTTATTTCAAATGATTTTTAGCTTTTAAAATTTGTTAAGGTTTGTATTATGACTTAATCTGTTGTCTATTCTGGAGAATGTTGTTGGTACTGTTGTGAAGAATTTGTCTTCTTTTGGTTTTTGTTGGAAAGTTCAATTAAGCCTATCTGCTCTGCAGTGTACTTTAAATTCTGTGTAAAGCAAGAAGAGACAGAAGCAAGGTATTGTGTATATTGTATTTCTGATGAGAGGTTCAAGTCTGTGAGATTTTACAGAGTACTTACGGTTTTGTTTATGTGACTTCTGGTAACAAATAGGGTTTATTTTGTGTGTGTGTGTGTGTGTGTGTGTGCGCGCGCGCGTGTGTGTGTGTAGAGGGGTTGTATGTTGTATTTCTGTGTGCATGCATACTCAGTGTTTGGTTATATCATGTGCGTGCCTTCAGGAAGTGTAGAGTATATAGGAATGTATAAGCCTGCATTTGAAAAGTATACATTATAATTGCATGTCCGTCAGTACCTGGGTGATAACAGGCAGGCGTATTTGTGGGTATGTATATATTTTTTTAGAAAGGAAGTGGTGGTGTGTGTATTCGGGGAAAGCAGGGATAAAGGTGATTTATGCATCTCTGTTTTTGTTGGAATGGCAGTGAGTTGTGGGTCATGCACCTGTTTCTAAATGTGAGGTGTTTTAATGATATCTGTGGTGAAAGGGGTTTTAATGAGTGTGCATCTTTCCATGTATGTGCCTCAGCAAGAGGTGTTCACAGGTCTCTGTGGCTGGGTGGCATGTGTGCATAAAAATCTCTTTGAACTTCCCCAAGATTGAGTGGAACCAGAAATACCCTGATTACAAAAATGTAACATTCCTAACCCTAAATGACACAGGTACAACCACTCACATACACACATAACCATTTAAGCTAATTAGAGTCAAAAAGCTATAAGAATAGGGCGTTATAATCCACTGGTATATTAACCTATTTAAGATGGTTGGGCTTTTTATACAAAAAATCCTGAAGTAGTCCTGAAGAATATTTGGATTGAAACAGATGAGAAATATTGGTTGAGGCCCACTGCTATTTGTGTTTCACTAATATTAATGCAGAGACCATTAGGAGCAGCGCACTAGCTGAGCTGAATAAAAATAGCCAATTTCAAAGAAAATCATATTTTATATAATACAGGACCTTTTAGATCACATCAGGTTAACTCTTTTGGAAAGCAAATGTGTAAGCCATGCAGTTCACAAGACATGACATGGATCATCCACATTCCGCATGGCTTGTGAGGCCTCTGTTTGGCAGCAGAAGAGCCTCAACACTGGCTCCCAAAAAAGAGATTCCTGCAGTCCAATATTGGGATTAGAAAATTGTAGTAAACTATGGTGAAAGCAATTTCGAAGACAGATGCCTTCTGTTTGTTTCCAGAAAAAAAGAGTAAGGAAAATATAAGTTAAAAAGTCCTTTTCCATGAAATCCTATTTGTTTTGCTTTGTGAGCATACCCTATAGAAGAAAATAGAATTCTGAGTGTGAGGGGAAATCTGGACCTCCAGTGATTGTTATAGAAGAATAGGAAATGTTGACACCAAGGGTATGCTATTAAATACTTAGCATAGGACTACCTACTTCTTTGAGAGAAGGCTCTGTGGTAAATAGAAAATGCTGGTAAAATCTTTTCTTTTGGTTTCATGAAGCCTAGAGTTTTATTTGATGTTTGAGATCAACTGTGCTTTGAAATATAATCTTCTTAGCATCCCTGCCATTGGTTTTTATGAAACGTGATTTAGCGTACTGTGATGGGCTAACATCCATTTCTTCTTTTTATGGGAAACATTTTTTACTAAAAAAATTAAAAATGGTCAATACTCTTTAATAGGGAATTTTATTCATCATTGAGTGGAGGCTTTCTTAAAATGCTTTTATTCAAACACATCCTTTTTTTAAAGAGAGAGAGAGACACACACACAGAGTGAGAGAGGGAGAGAGAGAGAGAGAGAGAGAGAGAGAGAGAGAGAGAGAGAGATTTTAATATTTATTTTTTTAGTTTTTGGTGGATACATCTTTATTTGTACATGGTGCTGAGGATCGAACTCAGGGCCGTGCACATGCCAGGTGAGCACACTACTGCTTGAGACATATCCCCAGCCCCCTCAAACACTCCTTTTATTTAAAATATAGAAATGACTGGCTTAACAAAGCCAGTTATGTAAAGAAAATTCAGACACTTTAAAATAAACATATCACTCACATTATATTTTCTACAAAAATATTTTATTTACCATTAAATTTAGAAAAATATAAAAGAATCAAATTATTTCACATACCTATAAAAGTTAACCTTAGATAAAACATATATAAATTTATACATAGTGTTCTATAGTGCACATATACATACATATTCTAAAATATATATTAGATTTCATCGACTTGGAGAAAAATTTCAGGAAGTATCTAGAATTGATATTGTTTAATAAAATTTCATGAATAAGTAATTACAAAATCGTGTCTAAACTTGTGAGAAATAGTTTCATATGTTATCTTTATCCCAAGAAAGTAAGTTTTCAGAGATTTATCAGAGGATATATAATCTGTCATTCCTCACTGTCTTATCATGCATTCACTACTTTTCTTATTTTTAGTGTGGATTCTCTAAAAGGTCTAAAGTGAACAAAATCTAATGGTCAGGCAGGTATACTGTGTGACTTACATCTGAGATAGTTTTCAGAACTCTGGGGTTCCTGCATTTCATGGGTTTTAAGAATCATTTTTCCTCTACAACTTGTTAGTATCACAAGAGTACGTGTTT
This sequence comes from Callospermophilus lateralis, assembly GCF_048772815.1. Classification (NCBI taxonomy): domain Eukaryota; kingdom Metazoa; phylum Chordata; class Mammalia; order Rodentia; family Sciuridae; genus Callospermophilus; species Callospermophilus lateralis. The sequence continues at coordinate 553,322 of NW_027514876.1, forward strand.
CCATCAAAAATATCAACATTAGTCTCCCAGACTTTAGAAATCTTCACTTTGTGATGGTGTGCTTTGGGAGAGGCATTAGCTTTCAGAATCAGTTTCAGCCTTTAGCACACTTGTTCTTGCTACTTGCCATCTTGAAGTATTTTTTCCAGCAAAAAGTATGCTTAGAGAGTTATTTTGTGTATGGAGACAAACTTGAATTTTTATTTAACTTGCCTCTTGGCTGATTCATGTCTCTTAACCAGTGATGAATTTCTATTAATAATTTTACATGATTAATAAATGTAAAGGCATATTTAATAGGATAAAATTATAAGTAAAAATAGAATGAGCCATTTTGCCTTCATTAGGATTGCCAAATGAGAAAGAAATTTAATGTATTTTAAATATTTGTAATTTAAAATTATTGTACTTAAAATATTATAGCAATACATTTAAAACTGTTTCTTTATCTTAAAATATATGATTGAAACTTTATAACTTAAAGATTATTTTTTTTAAACCTGAACTCAATGAATCACATCTCACCAGGTGCAAAACTCAAAAATGAAGGCAGAGAACTTGTATATTAAGAACAAGATTAATTTTTTTTTAAAAAAATAGATGGCTATTATAAAATCTGAAAGATAATGTTGAAAAGATCCTTCAGAATGAAAACAGAAGATTAGACAAGGAGATTAAATTTTCCTAGCATGATTCTAAAATGAGAGAAATGAGATATGGAAAAGGGGAGACAGAACATGAAAAAATAAAATTCCCTACTGCTGAGTGGAAATGTGAATCTTCAAAGAGTTTTAAGTCTTTCCACAAAGTAAAAAGTGATCATGAATAAAGGTGCCAAACCAACAGTTGTCCCTGTGTTACCACCAGTCTCTCTGTCTAAAGACACAGGAGAAGTTGTTTCATGTTTTTTGAGATAAGGTTTAAAAGTAAACATACAAGCCAGTCAACCTTTCTTTAAACTATGAGCTAAACATAAAGACCATGGTGTCAACACAGACTTTATATCCTGTGATATTACTGTGTCTGTGTTTTAAACAATTTCATCTGTTGCTTTATGAATTTTTAAAAATTACTGAATTCTGTAATGGAGTCCTTTGTAAATTACCTGATAAATGTTGAATAAGAAAAAGTTATCTACCATATCTAGAAAGGCATTAAAATTAATTAATTTATAGAACTAGATGTAAAAGTGTCCCAGAAATGAATGTAAATTTGCTAGTTTACATTTAACTTCTGGATTCTTACCATGTATCCATTAAATTATAAGATTTGAAGAAAAATATTTTAAGACAGTTTGTACTAGTTATTTGTCTTGGCTAAGGGAAGTCAGACCTCTTAGTCAGAATGGAATGGAAGTCAGACCATTCCTCTTTGATATACCCCTAAATGCTGTGTGGTCCTGCACTGGTTTTGGCCTTGTTTTTCAGTTCCTACTCTTCTGTAGCACTTTTTGTTCTGACATTATTTAAATAGTGCTCTCATTCTGGGTGGTTCTACACATTCTGTATTATCAGCAACAAGCACAGGGTAATCATTAATTATTGAAGAAATACGAAGGAAAATTACTTCTAAAAAATAGATAAAGAGAGCTAATTATTTTCTTTAACCTTTTTTAAGACCTAAATATAATTACTCAAAAACTTGTTCTTCATTTTTTTTTTGATGTCACACTGGAAAGACATGAGAGAGTCACATGGACAGACACAGGGGATGTATAAAATTTTCTGAGGTTAAACCTTGTTGTGCACACCCATTTCTCATGTATTTGCTTAAAATTCTGACTTCTTTTCTCTAATATATAAAATCATTAAGATTTGGTAAATTAGAATGCTTATTAGTTTTGACTTTACATCAAAATTGATTGATATTTTCTTGACACGAATTTATTTATTTCATGATCCTCAGATTTTTGAGGCTTACTTAATATTCTTATCATCTTTCTCTTATGCTTGCATTACTCAGAGACAGAATTGCTGTATTCTTTCATATGTATTTCTTAAGAGCAAAAACTTCAGAGTATTTGTTTGGGTATCAGAGGTATTTTAAATTAATCTCATGGTAAAACAACTCTAAATACTCCTTTCTATGTTTTACATTTTCAAATTGAGGTTTTTTTCAGAGCATATTTTACTGAATATTTGTGTTTCACAATAACAGACTCAGAAATTTCAGTCACTAAAAGCCATTTATTTACTGATAAACGTACAATTTGGATTTTTAATTTTGTGCAGCTACAATCATATTTGATAATAATAGTTATGATGCTTTCATGAACAAAAGTATATTACAAAAATAGATGTATTTCACTATACCTTAATAAAAATGGACATGTATATGTATCATTATTTAAATGTTTATTTTCACCTCTGGGTATATTTTACCAATATTATTATAAAATAAATCATATAGCATTTATTAATTTATGTTTATTTGGTTGTACCATATTTATTTATTATGTTATTGTTGTATACATATTACTGGTTAACACATTCTTTTTTTTAAAGAGAGAGAGAGAGAATTTTAATATTTATTTTTTAGTTTTCAGCAGACACACATCTTTGTTTGTATGTGATGCTGAGGTTCGAACCTGGGCTGCATGCATGCCAGGCAAGTGCGCTACTGCTTGAGCCACATCCCCAGCCCCAGGTTAATACATTCGTAAAAAGAAAATGCTATTTGATAACCATAGTAATGGAATATTAAAGAGCTTTTTAAACTACTCTTTTAATACATATTTTCTTTCATCTTTCTAAAACCTTCTAAAATGTGTAAATTTATAAATATACACATTAAGGAACAAGAGATCCTATGGCAATAAGTAATATATCAAAGAATCAAAACCTGATAAATTCAGTGCTAGAATTAACAGTTTTCCTGAATTGCAGGTCAACGATGTCTCTAATGCAGATAGTAAGAAAACATTAAAATAACTAAATAACTGTAATTGAAATGATTCAGCAAACTATTTGGCATGACCATATATGGCCTCAATTTTAATCAAATATATATTAGATTTATTTATAATATATAGGTTAATTTATTCCTTTATGATCACTATCTCTTCTTTGAAAAATGACCTCTAGTAAACAGCCTCATTTGGCCTCAGGATGTGTGTACAGTAAGAAAAAAAGTCTCAAGAGTTCTACTATATTCATAATATATTCACATATTCCCAAGGCCTTTCACATACTGGTCAGTCACACAGAGCAAGCAATTTGAAAGTTCATGAAGTTTTGCAATATAACATTGTTATCCTTCCAAGCCATTTCTAAGAATTCTGTGTGATTTATTGAAAACATCAAGGAAAATGAATATGTCTTTTTAAACCCAGAACTTGAAATGACACTGGACTCAAGAGATCAAGTTTATGAAGACAGGAGTTATGTGTTATGGCTTCTGTTTATCTGCAGAAGAGCTGTCAAGGTGAAAGGGGTTGTGTGAGAATGGCCTTAGGCCTGAACCTAAGCAACTCCTGTAATGCCAGATTCATGAGACCCCCAATAGACCTCCAGGAGCTGAATCTGATGCAGTCACACAAGAGTGTTTATTGTAAGCTCAAGCCTAGACTCACAACCATTTCAGATTTAGTGGTCTTAAAGAGTGAGTCTTTACCCTTAATTCATTGAGGATTAATAGATTTACAGAAAAGTCAAACAACAACTCTTAACATTGATTAGCACATTCATTGGCAGAAACAAGTTGTGTAAGGGTGATTGGTTAGTTCAAGTTGTGGATACTTTTGAACGGATTGGTTTAGGCCATGAGAGGTTGCAAGAGTGTATATGATAAACTTGCCTAATCATGTTACCAATCAACAAAACTACTGGGAAGGTCACCTGGTGTTTCAGGTATTTTCTGTGTCTCATGATTTTTGTGGTAGCTAGGGGGTTGCTGTGTGTCCTAACTTAGTGTAACTGAGTCAGGATCACTTTCCATGGAAGATCTCTCCAGTTATTGACAGACAAACAACTCAGCAGGGTTGGTATATGCCTAGGAGCACTCTAAGTTTTTCCATAGACAAGGGTAACTCCTCCCTTTGGACAGGCTTTGCACTGAAGTGGCTGGTTTCTCAAAAATGGAGTCACATCAGTTTCTCACTCCATTTAAAAAACTCCATTTTGAAACCTGAGGTCATTAATAGAGGTCATTTTCACCAGGCACACCCACAGAGCCCTCTAATATGGCCTCAGACAAATTACTTGCCCTCACCCTGATAAGCTGAATAAAGCCTCTGGCAGGCTTTCCTCTCCTGATAAGAGTGAAAGGTGAGAATATCAGGATGGAGGCCACCAGACCAGATATTTCTGACCTCAGGGTAAATGAGAAATCTGGTGGCACCTGATAATTACAAGGTGTGGTAAAAAATAAAAAATAAAATCAAAATTTAGTATAAAAAATAGAGCTAAAAACAGGGATTTAGCCAGCCTAAACGAGTATGTACTCCAGCTGGAGAGCCTGATGAGGACCTACACTGACATCCCATCACTTGCCATCATTTTCCTATTCTCTGTGTGATCCTCACTGCTCTCAAACTCTACCGCCTTGTCTGGACCTTTGTGTGAGCTGCAACTTCTCCCTGTGACCCTCTCCTCAACTGGTTGTCCACTCCCCACCAGAAAAAGCCTGTTTTGCTTTAGGACCTGATCACTGCTGTTGAGTGAGTGTGAATCTGCAGGACATAAAGCCTAAGGCTTGAGAGCTTTGAACTTAGCATTCAGAGGTAATGTCTGTCACTAGCCTGTCATGATTACATCTGTTTTGCAATGTTCAGAATTAATCTAATATTGTTTTCTGGGAATTAATTAATCTACAATTGCTTGGTGTTATTTGATTATCTCCACTGCAGGGCCGATCATTAAGGATTGTTGTTTTCTTCATTAGGAACCTATAGAGTAAAGTTGTATTAAGAATTTGAGTGAATAAAGAATTGAAAGGGGCAGAAATGCATGGACATTCTTTATTTCTCCCCTTGACTGCAATGTCACAAATTTGCTCCCTGGCAAAATGTTGTTATTATTTTTAAAGTATTAAATTAAGTAATTCTTATCACTAAAGATTATTATTATCTTCAATTCTAAATGTTGACTTTACTTTTGGCATTATCTCTGTCCTTTGACTGTTATTGTTATGGCTATTTACTGGTAATGAGGCCTTGCTTTCCCAATGCTGAAGTATAACCCCAGAGAAGCACATCAAGGCAAGTTTAGAGTGGAAAGTTGAAGCTTTATTAAAGGACAGCAGAAAAGACTTCTCTCTGGAGGAAGAGGGGGACCCAATGAAGTGGTACTCCCTTTCTCCACAGAAAAGTCCACTTCACCATGGCTGATTTGGGGACTGTCAGCCAAAGAGTCTCTGCAAAAGAGTTCAATGTAGATAAACTTTCTATTTTTGTGTTGCCCTGTTTACTTGGCCACTGGCCAAGGTGCTGGACACCCCCTTACTATTTTCACAAATATATCCAGTATAGTACTTTGAAGAAATTGCAAACAAGGCCTCTGGCCTTGAGCTGGGCTTCACAGAGATGTCTACATTTTTAAGATAATTTACAAATTGTCTCCATGTTAACAGCTGGCAGAGGGAGGAAGAAAGGGAAGAAGAAGTTCTCCTCTTTTCAAGTGTTGTCATTGAAGTGTTAACTTGCCCAGAACAGTGTAAGAAAAAGCTGCTTTTATGTAAACTTCTGCAGACTCTGAAACTCCCTGAACTTGGAGGGATTGATTGATAACAGCAAAAGCTGTGCTTTTTGAACCTGGATGCAGCCAAATAAAACTGTTTCTTTCTATCTTCAGTGCCTTGCTTCATTTGTCCCTACAACAAACTGGGACACAGCACTGGAGGGAGTACTGTCACATGTGATGAGTCAGGTTTTGCAAGAGAAAACACCAGCTGGGCTGCTATCCCATACATCTTTCCCACTTAGAGTAGCAATCTGACTCTGATTATCACCCCCAAACCTATCCCCACAACAGGAGGCCTTTACATATAAGGGTCTGCTGACTGTCCCATGTCAGTCACATGTTATTTGGAAGCCAATGACAGATCCACATGGCTCCACCACAGATGTTTTATCAGACACCTGCACTCCACTGCTCCAAGGCCAGTTCCCAGGAGGCTCCAACTCAATTGCATCTCTGTTCTACACCATTTTAATGAATTCCAGTCAATAAAGAAACTATCTGGTTCAGTCATGATGAGCAACAGGAGATCGGATGGATCTCCAGTTCAGAAATTCCTGGTCATGAGAATTTCAAATATTTCACTGTATTGGTCTAGACATCATTCAAGGATGAAGTAGGTGGCACTGTGGGTCTCAATTCTTTCAGGAACCATTATGGGTGAGAAAACACCATTCAAAGAATAATATATATGAGAGAAAGAGAGAGAGAGAGAGAGAGAGAGAGAGAGAGAGAGAGAGAGAGAGAGAGAAATATATATTAAAGACATGTAAAAGGAGCAATAGATATGCAAATTCAAATTCTTAATGGAACATATATTATTCAAAGATCACAAAAATATTTATTTTACTTTACATAGGGTTATGTATAAACTTGTTCAAATATGGAGCTCACCATTGGTTGAACTTTCAGTTCCCCTGGGGTTTGGTGGGAGTGATCTGTTCATGGAATTTGTATTTGCCAAAGTCAGAATACTCACGTGAATGTACCTGTTATAGCAGGAAGGGCAATATATATGTATTTAACAATACATGTTCTTACCCAACCTACAGAGAAAGGGAATCCATAAGTTATATATTTGTTAAATTTGACGATACATGGAGAAGTATTAGAATGAAAATGTGACTAGTGATATAACACATACCCTTGATAAAGCAAAAGGAAAATCAAAATACACAATTCCTTCTATGAACTTTCTGAATTTCTCTATTTTAGGTTTGCTTTTATGCATATGTTAGGATTAGTACTCAGAGTCTAGTAGGGTATGGGTTAGGGTCAGAGATTCAATACTTCAAAGGGAAAATATTAAAATCAATCCAATGTGTATATGAACATGTGCTACACAAGATCACCTCTCACTGTCATCCAGAACAATGCCTTGACATTACCATCACCCCAAGTTATACACAATTAGAGGGAGAAGAAGAAGAATATCTGTGAATACATACTGGAATGGAAAATGCTCAGCAGATCACAACCTTGTAGGTGGCAGAGGAGATTACAGTGACTGAGCCTTTAATCTCTCCTACTCTTGGTTGTGCCCTTCCAAAACCTGATCTCAGGTAGTATTTTACTGAGTCTCTGGAAACAAAGAATTGAGAAACAGAATGCATTAGTGGAAAGCTTTCCAGCACTCATCCTGGTGAATATATGAATAGACTGCTGCTTGCTTTGCAGATGGGCAAGACCTACTATGTTCCTAAGTTCCTGTATTTTTCCTGAATTTTGGCCACTCTCCAGAATGGGCTTGTGGTTTTGTGTCCAAGATATGTACCAGCTCCAAGCTCTGTGAAATGGCCATTTCCTGGATTGTTGAAAGGAATGTCAAGCATCTTAGAAAACTCAGAAATCAGTGTGACCGGTAAGGGTCTCAGTGGAGAAACCCTGCTTGGCTAGATAGCAACTCAAGTAGCATCATCAGGAGCTGTCAGTGCCATAGTGTACATCTTGTGCAGAAGTCTGTCCCCCAGGTGTGTTCTTACCTATTGTTCAATTCCCCTGCAAGTCAGGAAGGTCTTTGCCTCAGGCCACACCTTTGTGAAGCCTCAAGAAAACAGTTTCAAAATGGAAATTAAGGGGCCTCACCTGTGGCTTTTTGGTAAAGTGCTTTGTGAAGGGATGTGTCTGAATCAACCTCTTGGCACTGGGTGAGGCTGTGGATTAGATTCTCAGCACCCCATGAAACTAAATAAAGATCCTATATGTCCATCCAAAACTAAAATTACAGAAAAGAACAGTAATTTTGGATTAAGTCTTTCACCTATTTCTGGTAAGGCTCCTGACCTCCATTTAGTTTGAAAAGGGATTTATTGGTCAAATGAGGTGTTCCAAGCCCTGAAGTAGCTAGCATATAAGTGGTTGTGTTTTCTGCCTTGGACTTTGAATAGCTGGGAAAACAGGTATACACCATATCATTACACATAAAGAATCTACCCCCAGCAGTCAGTAGGCTTCTAATTTGAGAAGTAGGGCAGTATTAAACAAATTCTTCTACTTAATCTCATCTAAAATTAGTCAAGTTCCCAATGAAGCTACAGAAGCAAAATTTCTATCAATATTCTCTATTGATAGAAATTTTTATTTGCCAAACTCAGTTGTAGTCATATCCTATGGAGTGATAGTCATATTCTATCACTAACTTTAGCAACCCAAATCTGGTCTCTTTATTTGTCAAAGCCAGCTCCCCAGTTCCTTCTCTGCCTCAAGGCATCCCATTTCCATGGGTGAGCCCACTGCCCCTTATTTAAGGCAGTGTACTCTCACTTCATTAACTCCTCATGCTCTGTCTAGTGAATGTCACCTTCAATTATCTGTTCACAAAAAGAACCTTGAACTACAAACCTTGTCACTGCATCCATCTTGCAAGAAAATCTTTCATGATTAGAAGTTGAAAACAACTAGAAATAGAAGAAAGAAAAACAGCTGGATGATATAGTGTATACCTGTGATCCCAGCTATTCAAAGTCCAAGTCAGAAAACACATAAGTTCTAAACCACCCTGAACCCCTTGACCAGATTCTGTCTCAACATTTTTAAAAGGGTCAGGATTTAATTCTGTTGTTGGGAGTATGCATGTCTAGCATATGTGAGACCATGAATGCAATTCTTGATACTGAAAAAAATGAAAAATGCAAACAACAACAAAATAAAGATCACACATGAGAAATTACCTTCTAATACATTAACTAATCAAAAAAAAAAAAAAAAAAAAAAACAAAACAAAATATTTTCTTCCCAAAATGGAAAGAAGACAATTTTACATGCTTTCACTTGTTCTTTTTAACATATTAGAAATCCTGGTCAGATCAATCTGCAAGAAGTACAGGCAGAGGGCATGCCAAATGGAAAGGTAGAAGTATGAAAACCTCTGTTTATCAGTGAGATAAAGTTATATCTGGAGAATCTCAAGATTCCAAGAAAATCATCACCACAATGAATAAATTCAGCAAAGGTGCCAATACAAAAACCCCACACACACAAACTGTGTTTCTATACACTAATAATAAATATTTATATATATGGAAAGAAAATCAAGAAAACAATTTCATCTGACAAGTAAAATAAAATGTAATACTACACCCAATGTATTACTACCCAATCAAGTAGATCAAACGTGAAGACTTTAAAACAAGCAATGAAACTTAGAATAACAACAAAAAGTGAAAGATATCAAATGATCATGGGCAGGAACACTTAAACTTGTTAACATATCAACACTATCCAAAGAAATCTACAGTTTCTGTTCCATCCCTAAAAAAATTCCTAACTTCTTTTTTTCATGAATACCATTTTTATTTCATGTTTTTATTTACTCATATTCGTTTTACATGAGAGTAGAGAATATTTTGATTTATTCATAAAAACATGGAATGGATCTTATTCTAATTAAGATCCCAGTCTTGTTGTACTTGATGCAGAAATTATTCATTGCAAAAATTAAAAATTCCATCCTAAAATGATAGGGAATGTGAAAACAACCAACTTCAGGAACATTTTGAACAAGAACAAAATTGGTGGTCTAACCTGTCATAAATTCAAGACTCCATGCTATAAATTTACCAGTCATACAAATACAAAATATAGAAATGTTGATTAATAAAACAGGGTAAGAAATTCAGAAATGAAAGAAAATAAGTTCTCAAGTGATTTCTGTCAATAGCATTCCACGGAAATTGACAGTATTTTCCACAAATACTGTTGAGAAGACTGAAATGATAGCAACACATGAAACAAGGAAGTTGGGCCCTTATCTGACACCATGGACTTAAATTAACTCAACATAAATAGGGGACCTAAATGTAAGATCTGAAATATAAAACTCATAACACACAATAGAAAAAGCCCATGACAAGGGATTTTGACAGAGACTTTTTGAACAGCACATCAAAAGCACAGGCACCAAAAGGAAGAAACAAACTGAACTACATCAACCCGAAAACTTTGATTCATCAATGGAAACATTCATTAGTAAAAAGATGACTCACTAAATGCAAGAAAGCATTTGAAAATCATATTTGTGATTAGAATTTAAGATCTATGATATAAAGAGCCCTTATACCTCAATAAGAAGAAAACAGCAAATCAATATTAAAATGGGAAAAGGACTTGCACAGATATTTCTCCAAAGAAGATATGCAAATGGCTGAGAAGCACATGGGAAGATGTTCAATATCAATACTAAGAGGAGAAATCAAAATCAAAATCAAAATCACAATGAGATCCAGCTTCAAACACATGATGAAACAGAAAGAAACAGAAAACAGAAAAATCCCTGATCGGCTCCCATTCTCCAGTCCAGGAACAAAGAGGCACATCCACCCACCACCACAACTAAAACAGAAAACACCAGTGTTGCTGAGAATGTGATGGAGCCAGAACCCTAGTGGGTTAGAATGCAAAGTAGTGCAGGCTCTATGGGAAACTGATTGGTGGTTCCCCAAATTATCAAAAGGATCATTCAAATGACCCTTCAATTCTACTTCTTTTGAAGAGATATTTATATGCTTGTAATTACTACAGGGTTATTTATTATACTCAAGGGTACATTGAGGAAGAATATTTTTATTTTTAGCTGTGCACTATAGTTATACAAAAGCATGGAATATAGTTTGTTCCAAGTCAATCTCGAGAACTTGCCCTTTCCCTCCCTTCCTCCCTGACCCAGTTTCCTTTCTTCTTCTATACTGGTCTTCCATCCATGTATTTATAATTTTCTTAACTTGTGCTTTACAGATATACATAAAGATAAAACTCACTGTGGTCTCTTCATATATGTATATAGGATAGTATGGTCAATTTCATTCTACAAATTTGCCCTTTTCCTATCCCAAGGAAGAATTTTTTTTTTTTTTACATGTAGCACATGATGAAGTATTATTTGGTCTAAAAAACAAAGAAAATCCTGACCGATAGTAGAGTAGGGATGGACCTTGAGAATACATACTGTATGATCCTACTTATATGAAGTACAGTACACAGAATAATTAAAATAATACAGAAAGGAGAATGGTGACTTCTTGGAGCATGAGGGAAATTCATGATTACTGTCTAACAAATGAGCTTCAATTTTGCAAGATGAGAAAAGTTTTGTGGCTGCATGCTGGTTTCAAAAAATGGAAAAAATAAGTGTAATGAACACCACTGATGTGCCTTCCCAAATAGCTGACATGGCAAAACTTTGCTGTGAATATTTGAAAATGTATATAAAATTAAACTCATTCGGCTTATTTCCACACAAACAAAAACCAAGTAAATTCTCCACTAGTAGAAACTTATTAAAAGGAAGTTCTCTATGAGTAGAAATGTGAAAGGATCATTCAGGTTGAAAGGATGAATCACTCACTTGGTCATGCAAAGAAAAAAAGAATACAATGAGGGTAGCTCCACAGGAAAATTTAAAATAAGTATCATTGTACAATCAGTTCTTAACTCCTCTCCTAATCTGACTGAGGTGCAGTGGTGTAATAACTATAGAGTTTGTGATGTTGCCAGAGATGCACACCATGAGGCCAGTCATGTGCACATATGGGCCTAGGACACCACCAAGCTGGGAGGGCCAGTGGAGACTTGTGCTTAGGGTCTCTGTCTTTGTCTTGGCAGAGGGAAAAATGCAAGGGAGGATGCAACATGTGGGCAAACAAACAACTCTCTCAACAATTGTCCTTGAATCTGTGAAACTCCTGGCAGTTATCTTCCAGAGTCAGTCCCTTTGAATCACAATGGCCATACCTTACATCTTGGAGAAAAAGGTCCCCCCACCACTCCTGAGGGACCATCCCTGATCAGCACCCATCCACCAGCCCAGGATCCAAGAGGCACATCCACTCACCACCACAACTAATGTAGACAGATGTCAGATAAGAATGAGAACGCAGAAATCACTGTTGGAGCTCCAGATCAACAGGAACAAGCATTAGTGCTCTTGGGAAAGGCTTGCCATAACCAATGTGTTTCTGCCATCTCTTACGGCCACAGATGCACACATGCCCTCCAGCCACAGAGACCTGTGAACACCTCTTGCTGAGGCGCATACATGTAAAGATGCACACTCATTAAAACCCCTTCCAGCACAGATATCATTAAAACACCTCACATTTAGAAACAGGTGCATGACAAACAACTCATTGCCATCCCAACAAAAACTCAGATGCATAAATCATCTTTATCCCTGCTTTCCCCGAATACACACACCACCACTTCCTTTCTAAAAAAATATACTCATACCCACAAATACACATGCCTGTTATCACCCAGGTACTGACGGACATGCAATTATAATGTATACTTTTCCAATGCAGCCTTATACATTCCTATATACTCTACACTTCCTGAAGGCACGCACATGATATAACCAAACACTGAGTATTCATGCACACAGAAATACAACATACAACCCCCCTACACACACACACACACACACACACACACACACACACACACAATAAACCCTATTTGTTACCAGAAGTCACATAAACAAAACCCTAAGTACTCTGGAAAATCTCACAGACTTGATCCTCTCATCAGAAATACAATATACACAAAAATCTCTTTGAACTTCCCCAAGATTGAGTGGAACCAGAAATACCCTGATTACAAAAATGTAACATTCTTAACCCTAAATGACACAGGTACAACCACCCACATACACACATAAACATGAGTCCATATTCCCAGAATCACTTGATACGCAAACACCAACTCCGAAAAACACATAAAGTTTCCAAACCCTCTCCAAATGTACACAACAATGATGTCACCTACAATCTACTCATTGTCATTTCCCAAATACATACATAACACATGTGTGGCCTTAATACACATATTTTACCCTGCACTCTAATGTCACACCCTTCCCTAAATAAAAAATTAAATTAAATTAAAAAATCAATATTTTGTGAATATCAAAAAGTATTCACCAAAATACTCCATTCAAACACTCTTCTTAATAATTATTCACAAGTCCCACCATGTCATAATAACCCATATACACTGTCAGTACCCAATCCTCCTAACTTGTATTCCCATATAAATATAACTTCTATATTATCTCAGTGGAAACACACACTACCCATCTACTGTTTGAGAATGAATACTCAGCCATCACACTTCCTAAATACATTCACAGTCCTAGATTATACAAGTCTGGGAACACACGTGTCCATCTGAATCTACAAATCCACAGTACTCCCAAAGACCCAAAGTACATGCAGCCAGTCTCTCACTATTAAAGGGCACAGAACTCACTATTAATGTACAAAACTGCTCATTCTTTCTGATATACTCAGTTAACAGCACACAACACTGTGGAGCTCTGAAAATCCTCAATAGCATAAACTTCCTATCTTCCAGCTGCCTGAGTGTAAACCCAGAGTTCCTCATGCCCAAATTAAAACAAATGCACAGCAAAACCCAAACAATTCCAATCAAAAACCTTACTTACAAACTCTCACACATATTCCAGTCGCCTCCAAGAAACACTTAAAATAGACATGAAGTAGGATTGAAGAGGCTAGATACCACAGGAATTTTCAGAAAGCAGGTTTATTGGCTGTTGCCAACCAGTCCAGAGTGTGGCTCATGCCTGAAACATTCTAGGGACAGATAATTTCAAAATATTTTGAATTTATGTCCAATGGGGGAAAAGGGCTTGAAGATTCACTTGACAAGTGTTTTTCATTCCATTCTCTAGGCCAGACAGAGGTTTCACAAGTATTTACCAAAAAAAAAAATTGGCATTTACAAGAAAGAGGAAGCTACCAACCACAGTAATCTTTGCATACTTGCTGCTGATCTGACAAGAGAAGAAGCTTAATTATGGCAAGGGTCTTTTGGTTGAGAGTATCTGGTGTGCTTCAGATACACATACCTTCAGACCACACATCAATCAGTATCACTCAAAAAGCAATCACACAAACACTCCCTAAGTAACTGAATGGAGCAAACAAATTACTTATTAACATGACAACAATTTGTATTCTCAAAAGAAAACATTTACAATCACCTGTATGTTGCAAACATGCACATACACAGAATGCCTCAGAATATGAAGTTCAACAACAAATCTCAGATGTACAGACACTGCTAACTCATCCTACATACTCATAAAAGACACCCCTCCATTCCCAAGAATAACATGATCATCTCAAAGCCCTAAACAAGAAAATACACAGCAGTCCACTTGAGACATTATCAACAGAATCTATACACATCTATGTGCCACATATACATAATTCCAAACACCCCAACATACCCCATGATTCCATTCTCTCCAAATCTCTGAACACCAAAGATTATGTCCCTAAATTCTGACCTAGACATCATGAACATACACATACATTCTAAAATCTGAAAATGCACAGATCCAACACATAATAGTAAGGCAACATCCTAACTCCTCTCAAATGCATTCACAATAGTCCACAATGCAAACGACACCTACAGATGCACCACTAAAACCCTAAACACATGTCCTGCCAGAAAGGTACTCAGCCAACAATAACCAAAGAAATCACTCAGAAAATATTTACACAGGACAACCAAACAGTCCCACACAGGAGAAATTATTGTGTCTTGTTTCATATGCTTTCCATACCTATACACACGAAACACATGAAACACATGAAAGCATGGTGGTAGAGGGACAAGTTCTTGTGTTCTCTCTCTCTCTCACAAACAAACACACACACACACATACAGAACATTACATACATAATCTGAACACTGAAAACCCAGTTCAAGGATATTATCTTGTGGGCCTTGCACACAGAGGTAGAGGGGAGAAGATGCAGATTTCAGGCACATACCTTGCTGTTGAAAATGTAAGAAAATATAAAAGTGCAAAGGAGAGAGCACATTCCCTCCTATAAAACTGAAAGGTACTTGCCAGCCACTCAATAACTCCTCAATATAGAGAAAACTCTTCAAATAATAAGAGAGTACTCTCAGATAATGCTTCTGGAGATGAAGGTACTCTGGGACATTTAAGGGGTTTCTAAAAGAGAGAATCACCCCAAATAGATTCTTTTGAGTATCTACCATCAGCCCAGATGGATGTCTTCTAGCTGGAAAGCCAGACCATTGTGTAATGTATATTCCAATGCCAGGGCTGGGCTTGTTCACCTGGGCTCCCCCCTAAGCCACATCAGCTCCAATTTCTGAATGGGGTCTGCAGTGTTCTCACACAAGAGACCTTGGGCATCATTACATGCCCAAATTATAACCTGAAGATATTACTGGCATGTTTGTTGGTCAAAAAATTAGTGAGTAAATTGTCAGCTTTTCTGTGTTACCTTCAGACAGAAGAGGTAAATCTGGTTAGAGGAAGGTCTGGGCCCTCTTATATTTTGGACAGCAGCTGTCCTAATCACTTTCCAAACCTGTGATAATATACCTGAGATCACCACATTCAAAGGTGCAGAGACTTATTTTGGCTCATGGTTTCAGAGATTAGAGTCCATGGTAACTTGGCCCTCTTACCTGTGGACCTGTAGCAAAGCAGAACATCTGGCCAAGAGTGTATGGCATAGGAAAACTGACCACCTCATGGCTGCTAGGAGACAGAGAGAGACAGAGACAGAAGTGCATTAGGGTCCCAGTACCCCATCAGTGGCACATCCTCAGTGAGGTAATTTTCATCAAATGGGCCTCAATTTCCACAAGCTTTCAACACCTCCCAATAATGACTTCAGCTGGGAACCAGATGTTTAAGAGGTGAGCTTTTGAGGAACACCAAATGTTAATGCCAGAACATCTATCCCTTGTCCCCAAAAGCTCATGTCTGTCTCACAGCAATAAATAATTAAAAATAAATAAATAAACAAGCATTTGGACTCCAAGAGTCCACAAATATCAACAGTGCATTCTCAATAGTATTTGCCCAAAGTCTCTTCTGAGACTCAAGGGAACACAGTGACGCTGAACCCTGAGTTGAATGATTTTTTTCTGCCATTCTCTTCTTTTTAATTCATGAGTATAGCTTTCTTTTCTCCCCACCCCCTCAACCCTATCTTAATGACTAACCATAGAGTCAGTTAAAAGCATGAAAGTCAGTTAAAAGGGCCCTTGCACTGGGCACTGCACCTTACTATGTCACAGGAAATGTCCAAATTAAAAGGTATTGGCAGAAGTTAACAGAAGACACTGACTAGGAGGGAAACCAGACACACACACCTTCAGAATTGCAAGCATATAAAAAATCACATTATCTTAAATTCACAGGTCTGTGATGTGTCAGGGTACACTGGACCCAGATATAACCCACAGAATCCCACCTTCTTTAAATAACAGTTTTTTAAGAGAGAGAGAGAGAGAGAGAGAGAGAGAGAGAGAGAGAGAGAATTTTCTAATATTTATTTATTAGTGTTGGGCAGACACAACATCTTTATTTTTATGTGGTGCTGAGGATCAAACCTAGCACTGCACACATGCCAGGCGAGTGCGCTACCACTTGAGCCACATCCCCAGCTCCTTAGTGACATCTATTTTTAGTTGTCTATCAATATTTATTGATTTATATATGGTTCTAAGAATTGACCCCTGTGCCTCACACATGCCAGGCAAGCTCTCTATCACTGAGCCATGACTCCAGACCCCTCTGAAGGACAGTCTGTCAACACTAGTAAACTCTGCTTGTGTCCACCTGCCCATGACTGAGAGAACAATTCCACATAACACACTGTATACACTTTCACTCAGCAGTACTAAGCAAGATGAAACCAGGAGCTAGCCATTCATCTCTGAAATGCTGAATTGTTGCCAATGAAGCCTTTTCCTCTCCCACCTCTCTGCCTCTTCAGTTACTGACTTTCATGAGTGGAAGCAAAGCAGCAGAATCAAACCTTTTGTAGCTGCATTGGTTGCAATCCTCATTAATAATAAAAAAAAGTTAACACATTTCATAGATACATCTACGCAGGGAAAACACAACTAACCCCAAAGGGAAGAAGAGGACAGCAGTAAGGGGAAGACTGAAAAAGCACAGCAGGGCACACGTTAAGTCTAGTGCTCCATTAAGTCTAGTGCTCCAGGTGTGAAACTAGGGCACCTGATGGTGTAATATGGGTGCCCTAGAACTTGAGCATCCTTACCCCTCCAGCCTGGTCTGATGTGGGACCACTCCCTAGAGCTTCTGTGCTCACTGACTTTCACTTACTTGAGCAGGTGTTCATAGGCCTGCCACTGCTAACCTCCACCACAACACTGGCTCCACTCTTATAGTTTGATAAATCACTGTTTCTGGGGTTACTGGGTTGCACTCCGAATGTGATATGCACATCCTGGTCACCAGCGTTTCCTCTGAAGTATGAATGTAAACCTTCACAACCCCTCAACTCTTCACTCTGTAAGCCTGATAAACAGCATCACATACACAATAACAAGGTCAGCTAAGAATGAAGACAGTAGCCAGACCCACCTAGACCATGGCCTCTGTGAGCCCATATGATGTTAGTTACACAGCAAAATGAATCTGGACATAGGATTCTGAGGCTGCCTTTTGCACGCAGGGCACCCTGATAATCTCTCCACAAGTCATTGTGCCTGCTAAGAAGGGTGGTGTCCTTCCCATTCCTGAGATGCCGAAAGGTGGCTTCTGTGTAATGGAACTAATTTCTTTACCAACCACACCATCTTTGGCCCCAACATTACAAAGTTTTCATTTCTGGAAAACCTGCAAGTATTTTAAATCTTTCTACCCTGGCTTTTGCTCCTGATCTTCATGGTATATCAGGCTGAAAGCTAATAAATATACCCAGGCCAATCTCAAATGCTGTACTGCCTTTAATATTCCCTGCTGGATAAATTAGTCTGTGTTTTAGTTGCCTTTTACATCACTGTGACAAAAAAAATCTAACAACAACAATTAGAGCAGGACAAGTTTATGTAGCTCATAGTTTCAGGTCTCACTCCACTGACCACCAACTGCATAGCTCTGGGGCCAAGGTGAGGCAGAACATAGTGGGGGAAGTGTAGGGAGTGGGAAAGCAGCTCAGCATATGGCAATGAAGAAGCAGAGAGAGAACTCTGCTCACCAGGGACAAACTATGAACCCTGGATCTGTTTCCTCCACTTGATCCTCCTCTTTGTCCTCAGCCTGGGCGGGCTTATCTATCTGCCTGTGGTTGACTGGGAAGGCGAGAACAGGCCCATGGTGTGGCTTAACCTTTGTATTAGACCTCCTTGGGCCAGCTTGGGTTGACTCTGTGCCTAAGGCTAATGAGCGGAGCTCAGAGTCAAGGGATCTTAATTCTTTTAAAAGTTGGATCTGTTCCCGTCTATGTTGGAGAGACTTGTGCAAGGGAGCCAGGTTAGGCAAGGTAAGTGGAGAAAAAATATCTGATGGGGCAGTTGGCCCCTGATGGGCCAGAGCACAAAAGGCAGGAGGGATATAGGAGGGAGGTGGATGGGTAAGTCCTATAGGCTGTGGCAGGGTCCTGAGAGGTGGCGGGTCTTCTGAATGGTAGGGAGCTGCTTCCTTCTACAAGGTAGCCTCTTCCCCAGGTGTCAATGTGTCTCTGGGATTTAAAACTGGATAAAGGCAGTTAGTAGCTGTTGGAGCCTTATTCGTTAGGGTGGGATTTTGAGTGCGTCCAGGAAGGTTCCCAGGGTCCTGGGGATACTGAGAAGGATCTATGTCTATACTAACTGAAGGGCATGCCGAGGGGGGACGAGAGGGATGAGAGGTCTTTTGCATAGCCTCTTCCCCAATCCTGACAAGTTTTAAGGTACCATTGTCAAAGGGTGAACTTTTAAGAATTTCATTAATTTCCAGTAAGAAAAGGTGGGAACAGGCACCTTTTCTTGGCCAAAGGATTCATAATAATCTTTTAAACAGTCTCCTACTCTAAGCCATCTTTTACCATCAATGGTCCCTTCAAGGGGAAACCACGGACACAATTCTCCTATGTATGAAAAGAATAATTTTAAGTCCTTTTTCTTAACAGGTGCCACTCGTGTCTTGAGGGCCTCCTTGAGGCCTGACAAAAACAAATCATGTGACGAAACAGCTTGTCCCATGGTGGGTCACTCACTGTGCATCGTCCCCACTCTCCTCCTGGATCTGTTTCTCGGTCATGTCTGCCAAGGCAATCGCGAGCTCCGCTTGGCCAAGTCGCCCCGGAGGACGGCGTTCCTTCTCAGTCAAAGGCTCCAGCCCCAATCTTTGGGTGCCAAATATTCTGACCCGCAGGACACATCAACGTGGGCGGTAAACCTAGGTGGGGAGGAATGAAGGGACAAGAGACACGAAGGATGACAGCAAGACAGGAGTTCTGATCAAGCTGCAAACTTTTATAGTTCACACAGGGGTATTTATATGCTGGGGATGGGGAAGCTCTCTAAACAGCAATTGCTGGATGTGGGTGGTAAAACTGCCAGCTACAAGATGTCTGATGATCCTGATAACCACAGGATGTTCCAGGGAGATAGGTAGCTGCAGGATGTCTCCCAGGCAGGATGTCTCCCAGGGGGCTGTTTCTTGTAAATGTCAGGCTATTCTTTGAAGGAGAATTTCCTTCTAGCCCCTGACGCCATACCTCCCACAAAAAAGAAAATGCATTAACAGAAAAGAGTTCACACTGATCCTTCCTGAATTCCCCACCCCACTCCACCCACAACATCCAAAAATGGCCTTAATAGTCATTGCAGCCACGTTGATACAGCACCTCCTATGTGCTAGGGACTGCTCTGCATAAAAAATCCCCAGGAGACACACCAGTATCTCCATTTAAGAAAGAAACTGAGGCAAAGAGAGATTTATTAACTTACCAATGATCACACAGCTCAAAAGAGGCCCATAGGGGTTTTAAACCCGGGCCATTTGGTTTTACTCCAGACCCCTCAGACCAAAGATGCAGTAAGTGGGAGGAGAACATCAGACATATGATCCACCTATGGCAGGAGGAGACTTGGGTGAGTGGAGCCTTCTGTGACACAGACAGTGTCCCCTCTCGGGGGATGCCTCACCTGGCCCTGAGAGGCCCACTCAGCCTGGGGGAGAAGAGAGCCCCCTGCCAGCCTTTTGGTTTAAGAGAATGTTCACTTACCTGAGCTGCAATGTCTCCACTGCTCTGAGGAGGTGGGGCCACGTCCTGTCAGAGATCCTTAAAGGTGACCTCATTTTAAGGAAACAAGCCTGTGGCCAATTGTCCTAGATTGATTAAGTCAGGGGCCAGCAGAGGCAGCCAGCAGAGGGGACACCATTGAAAAAATGAGCCGGGGCAGTGTCCAGGGGCCTGGGGCATGGCCTGGGCACGGCCCAGTGGCTCCCAGCTGAAATCCTCCCTGCCCGGGAGATCCTGGAAACTGCCTTCAGGGTGATTTTCAGGTGCATGCGCGGGAGTCCCTGCTTGCTCCAGCCTCAGGATAGGACAGGGAAGATTTCAGGCCTCATCAGATTATGGGCATGAGCAGGATGGTGGCCAGCAGGGGAAGACATCAAGGGCCTCCATCTCACAGCAGTTTATGCATTGTTTGTTGAGCCCCTACCATGCATCATATGGATGTAGCTGAAAAGTAGATTTTTAGCATGTGTAAAGGACCTGAGGCAGCAGTGGGCTTGGTACATTTGAGGCTGTGTGGGGAGTTGAGGATGGCCTAAGCCAGGATGTGCCTGGGGATAGCAGCACCAGATGAGGCAGTTTGGGAACTGATTGACTTCTTTCCCTTGTGCTCCACCTGTCGAACAAGCAAGGCACAGAGATGAAGATCTTTCACATGACAGATGAAGAGTCTGAAGGTCAGAGTGGTAAAGGCATTTTCAGGTCCCGAAGGTAACACATGGCGGAGTTGGAATTCTCACCCAGATCTGCCTCTAGAGCAGTTTACGTGTCCCTTCTAGCATGACTTTCTGACAAGTCCAGATGCACCCAAACTCAACCTCCTGTATCTGGTTTGGAGAGTCTCAGGTACATGAGTCATATAAAGCCCTGATAAGTCCTTCTGCAAAGGAAGTTTCTAATATTTCTTTAACCCAGCACTTGCAACGTTCATTTGAACATAAGATCCTTATAAATGTGACTAGAATGAAGACATTTCAGAAGTGACCTTGGGAGACACTGCTCTTGGTAACCCACAGAAGTCTCAATTGGTCTTCCTGATCTTGGGGAAGAGAATTCTGGGTATATTTTGGAGACTCAGTAAGATGGTGAAGGGATGGAGAGAGATTCAAAGGACTAATGGGGGTATTTCAGAGCGGGAAGGGATCCCTAGGAGGACCCTAAGTGGGACTCTAGAGAGATTTCCTCCGTCGCTTCAGAGAACAGTACCAGGGCCCGTGAGGGTAGGATAGGAGTTGGAGACTGTACCTGAGGTGGGCCATCTTGGTTGGGAGTGAGCTCCCCACCACCAGCAGTGTGCAATTAGAAACTGTTGCATTACACTGCTGAAGGTCACTTCCTCTAGGATTCTGGGCTTCGGGGTAAAGAAAGCCACCCCACCTGGGCCATGCTCAGTCCCCCCTTCTCTCCAGAGTGGGCACAAAGAAGCCAGGCATGGCACATTCATGACACTAGGAAAATCCTTATAAATAAAATAGTTACTATGAAAGCTGATGAGCTCTCCACAGTCCATCTCCTCTCAACAGGAATAATGCCAACCCCGTGACTCCAGTGTCACCTCCCACCATTGACTAGAGGAAACCCTCATTTTAAGAAGTATAACAAGAAAAGTGAGTGACAGTCTATTGACATTTTAAAAAGTGTGTGAGCAGTGGGGGCATGACTGGCTGGAGAGACCCAGAGACAGGAGGAGAGAGGAGCCACACCAGTCCCTTCCATCTCCGCTCAACCTGGAGGGCTCAGGCACCTCTGTCGCCCAAGGGCTGAAGCTCAGTGTTTTCTTCACCAAGAAGGAGGTCGAGGAGGGAAGGGGTGGGTGCGGGCCAGGGCCATGAGCCTGGGGTGCCCCAACTCCTAGGTCAGGGTCCCCCCTGGCGGGGCTCTGGTGGCTCTGGGGGACTGTCCTGGAAGGGCAGGCATGGAATCTGGCCAATGGAGACCAGGAATCAGGTCCCCTCAGCTTTCCAGCCAGGCTGCAGCTCAGGGACACACACGGACCTGCCTTGTGCCGGCACCACTGCCACCTGCCCCCACCGTCACCTGCACCTCTGGAGTGAGCGCAGCCTGGGGTGGGGTGCAGAGGCATGGGACAGATGTCCATGGAGACCATTCTAGGGAGGACATGGGGCCACCTCTACGCCCTCTCCAAGGTGAGGGGCGAAGGTGATGGGCCTGGGGACTCGCTGGGCACCGACAGGGACAATGCCCTGGGAATTCGTGGGCTCCAGGACTAAAGCCAGCCTCGGGCCTCCACCGTGTCGGCCTGTCACACTGCGCTCCTAGTGCAGCACGCATACACACATGCATGCGTGTGGGCCATCACACGCTCACTAGCGTGGATGTCACACCCCTGCACCAGCATCACTGACCGAGCAGAAGGGACTGGCAGGGTCGGTCCACCTGCACATGCGCAGACCATGTGCACCCACCCCATGATGCATGCACCGACCCCCCCACGCCCGTTCTGTCTTACTCATGAGCCCACTTACGTGCACACAGTGGGACAGACCCTCGTTCTGCCCTGCGTCCTACACTCCCAGCAGGTGCCCGTCCAGCACAGGCCAAACACACGGGGCGTAGCGCACCCAGTCACGGTGGCCTCCCCACCTCCCAGCACCCAACCTCGTGGTGCCCCACTCCCTGATCAGTGTTTGAACAGCTGTCCTGTGTCTCCTGAGTGCTGGGGGAGCAGGCCACAGATGGCCTCGAGGGAGAATGTCACCCTCTCCAGCTCCTCCTGCCCCCAGCCTGCCTTTGTCAACCAGGACAGCGCTCGGAGGGACCCTGCTGTGCTGCCCTCCTAGCTGGCTTCCCCGCCAGGGCACTGGGCAATGAATGAGCCTCGGGCATCCCTCCTGACCCCGTTGTCCTTGCCCATGCCTTATCAGTGGGCGCGGGTAGAGAGGACAGGGGCTGCCACTCAGGCAGGCCTGTTCTAGAAGCATCCACCCATCCCTCCCCTTCCTCTCCACCCGCCCAGACCCTCACATCAGCTGGTGGCCCACCTCTCAGCCATTGTCCAGGCTGTTCCCCGCCCCCAACTCGCCCCTTAGCAAGGACCCCTAACCTCCCTCTCCAGGAAGCCCTCTGGGTTCCCTTCCCTCTTGGCCTCGAGGCGCCTGCACCTCACCCCTCCCACACCAAGATGTCCATTTCTTGCTCCCTGTACATGACCATGGGATGGGGAAGCGTGGAGTTGTGGGGAAGGTGGACAGCTGGGTTCCCATCATCCTGGCACCCCCAGAAGTGGGGGGGAGCCCTGGCCAAGGGCAAGACCTCTGCAGGAGGAGGGTGGACGGGAGGGAGAGACTCAGGGTGTGCGGTGCCTCTATTCTCGGGCCTCCAGGAGTGAATCAGGTCCCTGGCCTTTATTCAAGAGTAAAGGATGCCACCACACACATGAGGAAGTTAGTAAATTCCCTCCCCTCCCCTCCCCACAAAAAAGGCTGCCAACTTCTAGATGGTAATGGTGTGCGGGATAGTGAAATCAGCATATCCATCAACACACTCCGTGCTCATCATGTACAGGGAAGGGCCAGTGGCTCCAGATCCACATCATCATCCTCTGGAGGCTCCCTGGGCACCGGCTTCCAAATACCCAGAGGTAGGGACATCCCCCCAGTCCCCTCCTAGGCGCCACCAGGCAGCCCCCGGGAGCTCTGAGGGACCATCATGAAGGGGACTCATTTCTACACAGACTGCCTTTGCTTTGGGGGACAGAGAGTGGGACTTGTGGGTTGAACTTGGTGTGACAAGGGTGGGCATCCTGGGTCCACCCCCATAGCTGGAGGCCTGCTTAAGAGCCTCCCCAGTGTTCCTCCCACTTCTCAAGTGAGCATGTCCAGACATGGGGAAGTAGGATGTGCTCCTAAAAGCATGTCTGAGGAGGTGAGGCTAAAGTGCAGGGCCCTCTGCTCATAGGAAGGGACAGACAGCACATGGCTTAAAAACTGGGGATTAGACTCAAGGGCACTCAATCATTGAGCCACATTCCTAGCTCTTCTTATATTTTATTTAGAGATAGGGTCTTGCTAAGTTGCTTAGCATCTTGCTAAGTTGCTGAGGCTGGCTGTGAACTTGCAATCATGCTGCCTTAGCCTCCAAAGCTGCTGGGATTATAGGCCTGAAGGACATAGCCTTTTTGTTGGGAAAACCTGGGTTCAATTCCCTGCCCTGCCACTTGCTACCTTGGAGATCCTGGACATGTGGCTTGGCTCTTCTGAGTCTCACTCTACCTATCTGCAAAATGGGGGTGATATCTGTAGCCCCTCTTTCAAGACTCTGTAAAGATTCACATGGATTTTATGTGGTGACTATATCCCACATAGCAAGCACTGGACTAATGCATGCCTTTTCATAAAAGTATTTCAGATTCAAAAAAAACACATTCCTGGTAATCCCAGTGAATCAGGAGGCTGAGGTAGGAGGATCAAAAGCTTCAGGTGAGCTTGGGCAACTTAGTGAGATCCTCAAAATAAAAAATAAAAATAAAAAAGTAAAAAGGGCCAGGGTTATAAGGCTCAGTGATAAAGATACCTGTGGGTTTGATCACCAATTCCACAAAATAAAAAAAAAAAACGATTTTATGAAATGTCAGGCATAGTGCAGAGATGCAGTAAATATTCTTTAGATTGATGCTTGGCTTTCAGCAAGAGTCAAGTTGCAGCTGCCTTGAGTCTGAGTATTTTGTAGGTGCTCCATAGTAGCCTAAGGTTTACCTTGTTTCCTGGGCCCTGGCAGCCTGGACACACTTTGCCTCTTCACTGGAGGGCCAACAGGGGTTTTTGAAATGATCCTGTGGATGGGGTAAAGGGAGCAGGTTCTGTCCAGGGTGAGGTCCCTGGGAAGCTTTTAGCATGGGTGTGTTAATGCAGGCTGGGAGGTCAGGAGCCCCGTGCCAGCCAATGAGACCTGAAAGCTTAGTCCCAGCCTGGAAGAAGGTTAAGGGCAATGTGCCAACATGAGGCTGACCTGAGCTTAGTTCAGATGCTGCCATTTACTGGCTGCATGGCTACAGGCTCCTCTCTGGTCTGTGAAATCGGGCTCATGTTGTCTTCTGTGCTCATCAACCAGTTTGGGGTTGAGGATGCAATGATATAGAAAGAATGTATAGATACAATGGAGTGTGAGACACAAGTGTCCTGGGAAATCAAATGAGAACTTTGAACATCTTTTACAGAAGGCAGCAGAGTAAAGAGGAAACCTTGAACCGGGGCTCAAATCTTGGTTCTGTAACTTAGGGGCTGTGTAACCTTAGGTAAATTACGGAACATCTCTGAATCTGGTTCCTCCTGTGAGTGCGTACTCTATTATCATGAAGGCATAATAGTCTTTCCCACCCTAGTGCCCACCTGTGACTCGCTGTGCTTCAGGAGAAAACTTCTCTGGCCAGAGCCTGCCACCACAGAACATGGTCTGTCCTTCTCTGACCCCAATCCACAATGTCACTTGAAGCAGATAGAATGAGAGGGGCAAGCTAGGGAAGAGCTGTGGAAGCTTGGTTGGATGCCAGGGAGCAGTGACAGTAAAGTGAAGTCCTGCCTGCCCTCCTGGTGGTTGTGCTCCGGCAGAGGGGTGCATGTTGGAACATACGCTACAAAGAGCAAACAGGCACGGGAGGGGATAGGTGTGGCAGGAGGCTGTTCTGGTTTGGATGTGAGGGGTCCCCAAAAAACTTAGCTGTGAGACAATTCAAGAGGGTTCGAAGGACAAGTGATGGGGTTGTAAGAGTCTTAACCCCTCAGTGAATTAATCCCCTGATAGTGATTGACTGAGTGGTGACTGAAGTGGTGGGGTGTGGCTGGGGAGGAGGGTCATGGGCCAATTATTTGGGATATATAATTGTATTTGGCAAGTGGAGCCTCCCTCTGCTTCCTGATCATCATGTGAGCCCCTTCCCTCCACCACACTATTCCACCATGAGGTTCAGCTCACCTCAAACCTTGAGGAATGGAGCCTGCTGCCTGTGCATTGAGACCTCTAAAACCCTGAGCCCCCAAGGCAACTTTTCCCTCTCTACAATTGTTCTGGTTGGGTCCTTCCATAGTGCAGCAAAAAAGCTGACTAAAACAGAGACTATTTTCAATCAGGTGGCAAGGAAATCTTCCCATTTGTTGGCACAGGATACAGAGGAAAAGACTGACCCAATGTCAGCCAGCAAGGTTCTGAAATATTCCAGAGGTCTGGCCCTCCTCTCTGCACCACGCTGTGTCCAGGGTCCCCTCACACTTTCTCCATGGCCTTGTCCTACTCGTGCCCACACCTCTGCAGGGACAGCCCAGCTGGCTACCCCTTTCTTCTCTCAGGCAGCCGAAGCTGCTGGGAGGATCTGAACTCCAGCCAGCCACGGCGCTCTCGGGTCCGTCCCTGCCCAGTCATGGGGAGGAGGCTCAGGACCCTCTCCTCAGGGGGGGGCATGTTAGGGGCCAGGAACTTACAAAGGCAAATAATGTCTGGGTAAACATTGGCTGCTGATAGTTCCAGCTGTGGGGGCCAATGATGTCCCCTTAGTCCAGATGTTGGCCTCACCCTCCTCCCTCCTGTGGCAGTACATTTGAAGAGAACCTTGTAGGCCAGCGGAGAGCAACACAGAATGCGGGGTGGGGAGGGGGCTGGCAGGGCCACCCAGCACAATCCATGAACAGCTAGCCAGCATAGTCCTTTGCCTTCAGGGTTGTCCGGACAGCAGGGGTCACTCCTGGGCTGAGAGTGTACCAGGGAAGATGGGGCCACAGCCTCCCTTGTCCAATGTCCCAGATTCCCTGGCTGGGAATGAAAACTGAATCCAGCGGTGGAACCAATGCCAGGATCCTATGCTCTCCCAGGATAGAGTGAGCGCCTTGTCCCTGGAGGTATGTCAGCAGGGTCTGCACCTTCAGAGCTGGCGAGAAGCAGGCTACTCAGGGCAATGGAGATGGTTGGGACAAGAGCCTTCTCTTGGATTCTTGCCAATTGCCCCACCCCTGATCCTGAAGCCCACAGGGTGACCAGTCCACCCTCCCCTCTAGCACCAGGAGAGTCTAGATCTTGCTTTTTCAAATATCCCTTTCCTGAGTGGGTCAATGTCTTGATGGGACCCTCCCCCAACCCAGGTGCACACCAACACTTCTCCTAATGCATCCTGGCTGGCCCGCTGGGAGCTACAGACGACATGTCACATGAGGGGACATAAGGGGGCTCTCACATTTTCCACGGCTGGGCTCCTGGGCCCCCAGCATTCATGATGTCTGATTTCAACATGAAAGGGCCCCTTGAGAAGGAGAGCCCCCCTCCCTTTCCCCCTCGCCTCTGCTAAGCCCCACTCTGCAGCTAAACACTGTCTGAGCCCTCCTCCCTCTGGAGCACCCTCTCACTCACCTGCCAAGCCTTCCCCAGACTGCTGCAGCCTCACCTCACAGCCTCTGCCAGCCAGGATGAGAATCCCAAGGTGGGGTGGGGGGCTCAGGGCTCCATACTGCAGAGGAGAAAGGGGGTCAGTCTGTCCTAAAGGTATAAGCCATTTGGCCAACCATAGGCCAGAATGACTGAATAAATCTTCTTGGGTGCTTTAATGTTCTGAGGACAGGAGGTCTCCCAATCTCAAATCCAAAGACAGGCAGAGCAGTGAAATTTCCCATGAGGCCTTCCAGGCATCTGCCCTAAATTTTCGAAGTGGCATTTTTTTAAACCTTTTATTTTGACCTAATTTTAGATTTACAGAAAAGTTCCCCAAAATAGAACAGATAGCTTCAGTACACCCCTCACCTAGCCTTCCCTAATATTCACATCTTACATAACCCTAGTAAATGATCACGCCTGAGAACTTATCTTTAGTTCAGTACAATCACCTGAACTTCACATCTTATTGGATGCTGGGTACAGTGGTGCATGTCTGTAATCCCAGCAGCTCAGGAGGCTGAGACAGAAGGATAGGGAATTCGAGGCCTGCCTCAGCAAATTAACAAGGCCCTAAGCAATTTAATGAGACCCAGTCTCAAAATTAAAAAAAAAAAATGAAAATAAAAAAGGGCTGGGGATGTAGCTCAATGGTAAAGCAGTCCTGAGTTAGATCTCCAGTACCTAAAACAAAACAAAACAGCTCTTATTGGAATTTCTAGTTTTTCTACTAAGATCCTTTCCTGCTTTCATCACCCCATTCTGGACACCACACTGCATTTAGTTGTTATTTCTCTTTTGTGTCCCTGATCAATTGGTTGCCGCAGTCCGGCTGCAGCAAAATAACCAGGGGGTGACGAACAACTTGTGTAGATTGATACAGCAGGAGTGGGAGCCATTTATTGTAGGACAGGAGGGGTATATATACATTCCAAACAGCTTATCTTAATTAACATAAACTAGATACAGCAGTCAACGAATCACAGTTAATCCCTTGCTGGCGCCACCTCACAAACCACTTCCTCTGGCAAAATGCCAGGCGCCATCCTGACTTATTTACAGACCTTAACATTGGTGACATTCCCTCAGTCTATACTCATCTTTCATGTTCTTGACAGCACTGAGGAACAAGTGTTTTGTAGAACTGTGGGTTACCTTGTGTTCTCTCAATATCAGAGGGAGGCTCTGCAGTTTTGGCAATACCACAGAAATAGTGGTGGCTCCTTCTCAGCTCACCATATCTAGAGGCTCATGTCTTCAACATGTTTGATTACTGGTGGTGATGACATTGATCACTTAGTTAAGTTGATGTCTAAAGGGTCTATCCACTATAAAGTTACTATATTTTTCTTTTGAATTAATACATATCTTGGGGAAAATACTTTGATATATATGTGCAACTATTCATAACTTTATAATTTAATTTACACATATATCTTTTTTAATTTCTTTGTTTAGTTGTAGATAATTGTTATACCTTTATTTTATGTGGTGCTGAGGATTGCACACAGTGCCTTACACATGCAAGGAAAGTGCTTATCACTGAGCCACCACTCCAGTCTGACACAAGTATATCTTTATCATACAATATAGTAATTTGACACATATATTGATAATAATGGTGTAATTATCATTTTGCCTCTTAAAATACTTATCATTTCTCATTTTGTTTATCACATTTACTTTCATCTAGTTATTGTGAATCATATCATATATTGTTGTATATATAGAATAGAACACAAGAACTAGTTAATCCTACCAGTGTTTGTGCCCATTTCAAAATTTGCCTACAACTAAAGATTCCAAATGTTCGGCACGTTTTTTTAAATATTCATAAAATGTCAAATTATTTAAACATAATGAAAATGATACCTGTAATCCCAGAAGCTTGGGAGGCTGAGGCAGGAGGATCATAATTCAAATTCAGCCTCAGCCACTCAGAAATGTCCTAAGAAATTTAGGAAGATTCTGTCTCAAAATAAAAAAGATAAAAGGGCTAGGGATGTGGCTCAGTGATTAAGTGCCCCTGGGTTTCATTACAGGTGCAAAGAAAATAAAAAAATAGAATAAATAAAATAAGTAAACTGCTTATCCACAGAAAAACTTGGAAGAATCAAAACACTCTTTTAAACAAAAACGTAGACATCAAAGTGTATATCATGAGAGACTGGGATTTTGCCTCAGAGGTAGAGTGAGCAACTAGCACATGTGAGTCACTGGGTTAAAACCTCAGTGTCACATATAAATTAAATAAAGATATTGTGTCCACCTACATCTAGAAAATAAAAATTTAGAAAATAAATACTTTTAAAAGTGTATATCATAATTTTTTTCAGTTAAAAGGTTTCATTAGTGATTAAATTAATACTTTGATCAAAATCAAACCAAAGTTGCATATGGTCAATGCAGTTGAAAATTGTACTAGATTTTTTTTTTTCGTTAGTGAATATGACTGTCAGGGTGAGGGTGTTGAATCCTGCAGAAGAGGAACAGTTACTGGTTTGGTTTGGTCTCAAATAAATTATGGGATGATCCCCTGGTTTATGTTGTAGCTAGTGGATCCATGGTTACTTTGCAGAATCCTGTGGTGAATAGATGCCTTGGAGGACCTAAAATTCTCTGTGGAGAGTGATTTTAGGCTAAAATATTACAAGCTTAGTGAGTTTAAACTGAATTTATTTTCTTCCAATAATCTGAGGCAACAACTCAGTTGTTACAACCTCCATAGAAGATGTAGGCAGGCCTACCTAATATCAATTTATTGGTATTTTTTTCTCACTCAGCATAGCTCCATCAGTTGACTTGTAGGTATGATGTGAAAAGCAGCATGAAGAAAAGTAAAACCTTCTGCATAGATTAAAAGAAAAAAAAAGGGGACTCATGGACAAGCTGAATCCTGCTTAAAATAGTATGAAGGAACTGTCATTCATAGAAAATGGCAGGATACAGAAAGTTCTTTTCATTATCTCCACCCTAATAAATGCTTAAAAAAAAGAAAAGATCACCCAGTTATTTCTAATGGAAGAATAACCTTCTCTGGTACAAAGACTAAGTGAGTAAATATCCAAATATCGAAGATGTGGTGATGGAAATGCAAACATTCTGACATTCATTAGAGGTCAGGAGAGTCACATTACAAGGATTTTTTTTGATCCTTCAAAAAAAGACAAATGCTATGTACTGATGTTTATGTGGGCTCTTTCTCGTCCAGCAAGGGGTTTCACGGAAAATTGTAGTAGAGACTATGTCTGTGAAGTCACTAATCAAGACCTCTGGACATCAAGCAGGAAACAGGTCCCATTTTGTTGTGAAGTTACCATGTATATATACTCAGGCAGTAGCTTAGCAGATTACAGGCAGCCACCAATGCAATTTCTTCAGTGACCAATCAAGGAGTGAGCAATGGAGCAAGAGCAGGGAATTCAACACATAGCCTCATGCCCAGGGCTGTGCATAAGGGGTAAGTATTTTGCTCTTCACACAACCTAGCATGGGATAGTGTGTTGCCACTCAGGCACTCTTAATGTATGCCATGAAGGCAGTATTCCATGAACTTGACTCTAAGACATCATTGTGGCCTCGCCTCTCTAAGATTTTTTGAGGTTCAAGGTTGTGCCATACTTCTGGTCTCTTTCAGATGAGATCATTGTGGTCAGGTGATGCAGGGGTGCATCCACCTCATTACAGGAGTTTTGCTACCTTTACATGGGGACACAGCACCAAGTCTGCTTATAAATAATTGATGCTTGAAGTCTCCTTGGACTTGCATTCTTTAACAGAGATCATTAAGTTATCACTTTCTCGCAGTAAAATCACATCTATCAGCAATAAGATAAATATGGTGTACTAAAGATTAAACACTTTCATTCAAAATTAAATTTAATCAAACTATGTTAAAGATAGCATTTTGTAATTATTAGTTTTATTAGATGTATTATTTGGTAATTTATGGTATATATTCCCCCCTTGTGACAGAACAGCTAGTTCAATGACCTTTTGGGCCTTCTTTGCCTCAAGAGAATCCAAGTTGGGTGCAGCTCTGACTTGAGAGCATGTCAGCAGGAGGAAATCTCCTGTCTGTTCTTGAAGTCTGTGAAGGGTCTTTGCCACAGCTTCAGTAGAATTTTATGTTATAATCGAGCAAAAAAGTGCTCACATTCTGTACTGTTCCCAAGTGGGTTGTTCTTTACTTCCTCAAAAATTATTTCTGAAAATATTCTTTTAAAAAACTGTTTATCATTGACGGGTTTATTGGCAGAAGCCATATGGAGATGTGATAATTTTTAAAAATTCAAGGTCTTTTTTAGAGAAAAATCCCCACATAAATGTAGAGGGCTTTATGTTATTGTTATTGTTGTTGTTGGTGGTGGTTTGTGTCTTATTTCAGCAGCATCCCCAGCTTATAACTAAGTGGGCTTGAGTCATGTTCTACTAGGACCTGTTATAAAAACACCCCAATGTCCTAGATGTTGGAGTCTGCTGGAGCAGTGGTTTTCTAAGTGTGGTACCAATGCTAGCAGCTTCATACTCATAGGATGGCAATGAATTCCCATGCACAAGAATTATCTGGAGTGGCGGGGGTAGTGGTTTCTTGATTGGCTAGTTTCCTCATTAGCCTAGAAGGTAAGAGGGATTCTGACAAAGGACACCATAAGAGTCAATGGCCTTTACCAGAATGGGAGGGGGTCTTCCAGGGAGGTGCTTGATATCCTGTGATTGGAAGAGGCCAGGTAAAACCTGGTGGATGCTCTAAAACAGAATTCATTAATGTAGCACCTGATAGCTGTATCCACACCACTCTATTTTATTTATTTATTTATACTTTTTTAACAAAAAGTTTATATTGGAACACAGTTAGCAAGGCATTTGTTCAAAGGTACTAGATTTGAACTCCAAATAAGTCATATTATCCATAATATTTGCTCCTGGTGATTTATAGAACATCATCATTCAATAATTTTCACGATTATGGAAATGTTCCGTGTCTATCCTGCCTAATTCAGTAGCTTTAAGCACATGATATTTTGGCATATACATCCTGTGACAGAAAAAGCTGAGTTTGTCAATTTGATGAATTACATGGCCAATGGCCACAAGATTGGGGAGCACCATTCTAGGACACCAAGGCGGAAAATGGAAGCATTTCCTCTAAAAACTGGAAAAAGACAGGGATGCCCGTTTCCACAACTTCTATTTAACATATTTCTTGAAACACTGGCCAGACCAATTAGACAAATAAAATAAATTAAAGGGATATGGATAAGTAAGGAAGAACTCAAATTAGCACTATTTGCAGACAATATAATTCTATACCTAAAAGACTCGACATATTCCATCAGGAAACTGCTAGAACTAGTAAATGAAGTCAGTAAAGTAGCAGGATACAAAATCAACACCCATAAATCAAAGGCATTTCTGAATATCAATAAAAAAATCTTCTGCAAAGGAAATGAGAAAAACTACTAACTTTGAATAGTATAAAAATTATAAAATCCTGGGGAATCAACCTAACAATAGCTGAAAGATCTCTCCAATGAAATCTACAGAACCCTATGGAAAAAAGATAAAAGATGACATGAGAATATGGAAAGATCTATTTTTTTTCTTAAATAGGCAGAATTAATATTGTCAAAGTGACCACACTACCAAAAGCACTATACAGATTTAATGTAATCTCAATCAAAATCCCAATGACATTTCTCAGAGAAATAGAAAAAGCAGTCATGAAATTTATCTGACAAAATAAGAGACCCAGGATAGCTAAAGCGATTTTTAGCAAGAAGAGTGAATTAGGTGGCATCTCTATACTAGACCTTAAACTATGCTACAGATCAATAATAACAAAAAACAGTATGGTATTGGCAACAAAATAGACTTGTAGACTAATTGTATAGAATAGATAACACAGAGACCAATGCCCATAATTAGAGCTCTCTCATATTTGACAAAAAGCATAAAAAATGTACATTGGAGAAAACGATATCCTATTCAAAAAATAATGATGGGAAAATTGGAAATTTATATACATTAAATTAAAATTAAACCCCTCTCTCTCACCGTGCAAAAAACTCAACCCAAATTGAATCAAGGACCTAAAAATTGAACCAGAGACACTGTGTATATTAAAAGAAAAATAGGCCCAAATCTATCTGGTTAGTGCCTTACTTTCTTAATAAGACTTCAGAGCACTATGATTTATATTAAGCAACAATAAATACTATTGGTCTAAATTAAAAAGGTTCTTTTCATCAAAAATCCTGGATTCTAAGGGTGGTGATTCTCCACCCCTTGGCCCAAGTGAATAGGTCAGAGGACATAACTTATTAAGGCTGTGTTAACCATGTTTATACTTACTGCATAGGTAAGTTTCTCCTCCCAGAATCTGGATGTCACACCAGCCTCAAGTCTAGTGAGGCAACTAGAGAAATTACACACTCATCACAGAGTGGACAAGACAAAGAAGTTGGCTATAGGTCTTCTTGTACACATCCTGGGGATGGCTCTAGAACTAGGATCAGGTCCCTGTAACATAAAACCATCTACTCATGACACAGGGACCCTCTTCTAGCCTATGCATATAATAAAAACATCACTGTTCATCTGAGTGTGTGCATATATGTATTTGTGTGCACCGTTATAAAGTGTGTGCCCAGCTGTGCCTCCCATCCTGGCCTCATGCCCTCCCCCGACCCTAGATGACCTTTACAAATCCTGCTACAACAAAAGCAATATCTATGTTTAGCATAATTTTCTTAGTTTGAAAGAAATGTTCTCAGTTATCCTGTCAATAGAGTATCCTTGGGCCTCAACTATATCTACATGTATGGCTTTCTAATTTTGTTTTCAAATTAAATGATATAATAACAGAAAGGGCCTCATTAATTGAAAAAAGGCTCACCTAGATCTCAGTGAGTGAGATGATTCTTGGAGTCTTGACCTTCCTCTGGAGAAATGTGGAAAATTGGATCAACAAATGGTTGCTTTTATGTGTGGTGGGAAAACACTTCCCCCTTAGATATGGGAAGGAAGTCCCCAGTTTGAAGAAAGTACACACTGAGTTGATGGGGAAATTCTCCACTATGCACTGCAAATGTGCACGGTGGAGTAAAATAGTTGTAGCAGAGGTAATAATGAGGAGGAGGAAGAAGATGGTGATGGTGATGGTGATATACACACATTTGAACTGCTGTGCCAGAGCAACAGCTGTTCTGATGACATTTCTACTATTGCTATTGGAGCAGAGGAAAGCATCAGTCTTGATTCCAGCATAAAATGTGAAGGTGGTAAATGCACCAAAATGTGTCACAAAAGTTTCTGTAGCCTGGACACATTAAAGAATAGCTATAGTTTATTCAATAGGCTCCACTTTCTATTAAAACACAAGGCTTAGAGACAGATTTTCATACTAAGACTCAGTTACAGGAAATACACCAGTGTCCCTCCATGCATGGGACAAAAGCTGCCTCTCTGTGCTGTGCAGGACAGGGTGCAGCTGGCACAGCGAGGCAGTACTCCTGTCCAGATTATTTCAGGTGACAGAGGCTTTTGGTGTCATCTAGAAGAAATGGCAAGCTCTTGGCCTCCTCTATCAACAAATAGCAGCAGAGGTACTACTCCAGGTCAGAGGATAGAGTTTCCCAGAAAAGACAAAGAAGAGGCTAGGGTGGGGGTTCAGGACAGAAGATTAAGAGTCAGGCATTGAACTGGAAGTCAGAACAGTTCATCCTATGCCCTGGACTGTAACCTGAGTCTGAGGGCTGAATCTTTGGGTCTCTCCAGGACATTCAAAGAAGCCCAGGACATAGAACAAGACTCACCTAAGAAACGTCCTGGAGGAACCTGGCCTCAGGTATCAGCCTGAGTAGATTTTGTAGGGCTGAAAATCACACAAGAAACAAAGCTGAGGTGCAAGTACCTTAGAAGGGATCTCTGGAAGGTAGGTGTATAAATATCCCTTAAGCAAAGAGGATCCTTTCACTTAAGCAAGTTCAGGCCCATGATCATACCTTAGGCTCTGAGGCAAGTTAGATTGTAGAGCACTCTACAGAGTCTCCTCAAGGAGGCTGTGCATGCTCCATCCAGGGAAGGGGCCAAGTATCCCCTCCCCCACCTGTTATTGAACATGATCAAAGAGCCTTAAGGGATGATGTGAGTGGACATGGAAGGAGAGGCCAGGGAGGAGTGGGAAGGCATCTCTGCAAGTTCAGCAGCAGGCTTC
Source organism: Callospermophilus lateralis (assembly GCF_048772815.1). NCBI lineage: Eukaryota > Metazoa > Chordata > Mammalia > Rodentia > Sciuridae > Callospermophilus > Callospermophilus lateralis. The sequence continues at coordinate 589,141 of NW_027514876.1, forward strand.
CTGACTGTGTCTTCAGAGCCAAAAACACCTGGATCTTCTGTTCTATGCTGTCATAATTATCCAAAGAGCTGCTCTTCCCATTAGAGTGGGAAGGCACACTGGAGGAGCAGAAGCGTGTGCTCACAGATGCAGGCCCATTGCTGCCTTCCAGGGTGGTCTTGGAAACACCCCGGATTGCTTCAGTGCACATCAACTCAGCAGAAGTGTCTGCCCCGCCAAGGTCACTTCCATAGGCTCCCTCCTGGTGGTGGTGTTTCCTGGAGGTGCAGCAGCTATGGCATCCTTTGGTGGCTTGGAGAGGTGGTAAGAGTCCAAGCCCCTTGGGATGAGGTCTGTGTCCCTGGAGACTGCTGAGTTCCTCTTGCTGGGTGTTCTCCTGGGGGCTTCAGGGAAGACACTTTTCAGTGAGCTACTCAGGCTGCTGGCAACTTTCAGCCCCTTCTTGATGAGCTGGGCTCTTGTTGCTGGACTCCTTCCTGGTTTTCTCCAACTGACACAGCTGGATGGCCTCTTGGATGCCATCATTGCTGCTGGAGTCAAGACCTTGTGCTGGGGCTCCAGGGACCTGGAGCTGCTGCCCCTCCCTTCAGCCCTGCAGTTCCTATTGCCCGTGCCCCTACACTGTGCTGCCTGGGGCTTGGGGACAGCAGACCTTGTGCCACCCAGGTTCTCAGCTCTGTGGTAATCTTAGGCCTGAGGCTGCTGGGTGCTGTGCTAATCTTTTCTGATCTGAAAGTTCATGAAAGAAAAACTCCTAACAGGCTCCATCAGACTGTGGCTAGCAGCACCATGACAGGGGGCTTCTGGGTGGGTTTCAGTGTGGATTGGGGAGAATTTTCATTTGACTTTGTTTTCGTATCCACAGACCTGTCACACTTTTGGTTTTCATGTTGTCTTTTCTCATTCAGAAATAGTTCTATTTCTGCTTGGATGCTCTGCTGAAAGGAGTCATCGCTGCTCACCCTGACTGGGAAGTCTGAGCCCTGTTTCCCACCGGCCTCCAGGGGCTGCCAGGAACATTGCATGATGCTGGGGTAAGTTTTAGGGAAATCAGGGTGGGCAGGGTGCCACTGTGTGGAGGGTCTGTTTTGCCTCTGCTATCCTCCCTGCAGCCCTGCAAGGGTGAGCCCCATTGGGCATGGGCTATTGTTCTAAGGAGAGCAAGAACCAGAATCCTTGTACATAGCCCTGCCTAAATGCACACTAACATGATGTTTTTATTTAACAGATGTGTTCTGGTAAATATGATTTTTGTAGCTTTTTGTAAATTAGTTATGCTGCTGTAAAAAATATTTTTGAAAAATGTTGTCTTTTGTTTTCGGAGTGTGTTCCTAACTGCGTCTTTCTGTGGTCCACTCAGGAGCCATTGCTGGACATGCAGTTTGATTCTTACCTTCACGGTGAGGGTCACCCTGGCTGGAACTCTGGTCAGTTCGTAGTTCAGATGCTCAAGTCTGAGGAGGCAGTGGCCGCCTTCCGGGAAGCACTAAAATGCCCTAGTGTCTATCAGAAGCTCCCAGAACAATGCTTTTAATAAAAGACACAATGGTCCCTAACAGCCAGAGCAGTTCCTCTTAAAATTGTAATCACAGCCTTGGATTAGTCAAATGTTTCTAAGCACAGTGACTAGGAAGCAAACTAACCAGCCAGTGTGTGCCTCTTGAGACCCCATTGAGACAGTGGCTGTCTCTGCAGCCTAGTCCTTCTGTGTCTCCTGCAATCACTAGGTGATTCTAACATCTACAAAAACCTCTTTTTGTAGGAGACCTGCTGTTCTCCTCGTTTGATCATTATGCTAAGAGATCACACTGCATGTGCATTTTAACTGTCCTTTTCTTGATTTGTGCACACAAGTGAATAAGTACAGCAATTAGGTGGTTTGCTCCATAGACAAATTTGCCAGAGCTCAGTGCTGGGGACAAGCCTTGCATACCTACATATCTGCCATCCAGGAGCTGCAGCCCAGTCAGGGCTCTGAATATTGACAGAGCCACTGGTGTTAATGCCTCCTGCCACCCACCTCCTGGGTCAGAAGGGTGCTGATTGTAGGCCATGGCCTCTGGTTTCCTGAGTCAAGGCCAGGTGTTGCTGCCTTGGTTTTCTTACCTTCTGCCCGGTGGTACTAAGTTATCCACGGTTGCTGAGAGAACAGGTACGCTGGCCACTGATGTCCTCCAGTCACCCCATGTTCTGCAACTCTTATTCAGCTGTAAGGCAGAGTCTACCTTTTAGCCAGAGGATATTGTTGGTATTCTAATGTGGATGTGAGTCTTGTACAACTCCTGCACCCCTGGGTTTAAACAGAAACCCAATTCTGCAGCCAAGTGCAGACCCCCACCCACAGTGAGCATCAGCTGGGTTAAGCTGCAGTCCTGAGTATCTCAATGTGCCTGTGATAGCTTCCTTGTGGTGCATTCACTCACTTAAGTGCTTATGAGAAAAACAGTTCCATGTAATACATGTTCTTTATTTAATCTACTTTTTTTATTAGTTGTTCAAAACATTAGAAAGCTCTTGAAGTATCATATTTCACACATTTGATTCAAGCCGATTATGAACTCCCATTTTAACCCAATATACATATTATTGCAGATTCACACCGGTTACACAACCATTTTTTACCTACTGCCATACTAGTGTATGTTATATTCTGCTGCCTTCCCTATCCTCTACTATCCCCCCTCCCCTCCCCTTCCCTCCTCTCCCCTCCCCTCCCTTCCCTTCTTCTCTCCCTACCCCATCTACTGTAATTTATTTCTCTCTCTTGTTTATTTTTCCCTTTTCCCCTCACTTCCTCTTATATGTAGTTTTGTATAACAATGAGGGTCTCCTTCCTTTATCATGCAATTTCCCTTCTCTCTCTCTTTCCCTCCCCCCTCTCGTCCCTGTTTAGTGGTGATCTTCTTCTCATGCTCTTCCTCTCTATTCTGTTCTTAGTTGCTCTCCTAATATCAATGAAGACATTTGGCATTTATTTTGCAGGGATTGGCTAGCTTCACTTAGCATAATCTGCCCTAGTGCCATCCATTTCCCTGCAAATTCCATGTCATTATTTAGTGCAGAGTATACTCCATTGTGTATAAATGCCACATGTTTTTATCCATTTATCTAACCATTCATCTATTGAAGGGCATCTGGGTTGGTTCCACAGTCTAGCTAATGTGAACTGTGCTGCTATGAACATTGTTGTAACAGTGTCCCTATAGTACGCTCTTTTAAGGTCTTTAGGGAATTGTCCAAGAAGGGGAATAGCTGGATCAAATGGTGGTTCCATTCCCAGCTTTCCCAGGAATCTCCATACTGCTTTCCAAACTGGCTGAACAAATTTGCAGTCCCACCAGCAATGTACAAGTGTACCCTTTTCCCCACATCCTCGCCAGCACTTGTTGTTGTTTGACTTCATAATAGCTGCCAATCTTACTGGAGTGAGATGGTATCTTAGGGTGGTTTTGATTTGCATTTCTCTGACTGCTAGAGATGGTGAGCATTTTTTCATGTACTTGTTGATTGATTGTATGTCCTCCTCTGAGAAGTGTTTGTTCAGGTCCTTGGCCCATTTGTTGATTGGGTTATTTGTTATCTTATTGCTTAATTTTTTGAGTTCTTTGTATACTCTGGATATTAGGGCTCTATCTGAAGTGAGAGGAGTGAAAATTAGTTCCCAGGATGTAGGTTTCCTATTTACCTCTCTTATTGTTTCTCTTGCTGAGAAAAATCTTTTTAGTTTAAGTAAGTCCCATTTGTTGATTCTTGTTATTAACTCTTGTGCTATGGGTGTCCTCTTAAGAAATTTGGAGACCGACCCCACAATATGTGGATCAGAGCCAACATTTTCTTCTATCAGACACAGAGTCTCTGATTTGATATCAAGCTCCTTGATCCATTTTGAGTTAACTTTTGTGCATGGCGAGAGAAGGAGATTCAGTTTCATTTTGTTGCATATGGATTTCCAGTTTTCCCAGCACCATTTGTTGAAGATGCTATCCTTCCTCCACTGCATGCTTTTAGCCCCTTAATCAAATATAAGATAGCTGTAACTTTGTGGATTAGTCTCTGTGTCCTCTATTCTGTACCATTGGTCCACCCGCCTGTTTTGGTACCAGTACCATGCTGTTTTTGTTACTATTGCTCTGTAGTATAGTTTGAAATCTGGTATCGCTATACCGCCTGATTCACACTTCCTGCTTAGAGTTTCTTTTGCTATTCTGGGTCTTTTATTTTTCCATATGAATTTCATGATTGCTTTATCTATTTCTAGAAAAAATGCCGTTGGGATTTTGATTGGCATTGCATTGAACCTATAGAGAACTTTGGGTAATATCGCCATTTTGATGATGTTAGTTCTGCCTATCCATGAAGAGGGTAAATTTTTCCACCTTCTAAGATCTTCTTCTATTTCTCTCTTTAGGGTTTTGTAGTTTTCATTGTATAAATCTTTCACCTCAATAAACTTAAAGATGAGGACCATATGATCATCTAGATGTGGGTTCATCTTTGTGTCTTGTATTTTTGTGTTATTGTTCCACATGTGTCCTTTGGTACCAACACCATGCTGTTTTTGTTACTATTGATCCATAGTATAGTTTAAATTCTATTATTGTGTTGCCTTCTGCTTCATTCTTCTTGCTGAGGATTGCTTTGTCTATTCTAGGCCTCTTATTTTTACAAATGAAATTTGTTGTTTCTTTTTCTAGTTATATGAAGAATATCATTCATTGGTAGAGATATAATGCTAATCAAAAGTACTCTAAGATTCTCACTCCCATCAGAAAGGCAGCCATCAAGATTACAAACAACACTAAGAGTTGTCCAGGATGTAGTGGAAAAGGCACACTCACACATTGCTTGTGGGACTGTAATTTGGTGTAGCCAATCTAGAAGTCAGTATGGAGAGTTCATGGAAACTTACAACATAACCACCATTTGACCATGCTATCCCACTCCTTGGCTTAGATGTAAAGGACTGAAAAACAGCTTACTACAGGAACACAGACACATCAATGTTTATTGCAGTACAATTTATAATAGCTAAATTGTGGAACAAAACCAGATGCCCTTCAGTAGATGAATACACAGAGAAACTTTTATATATATACACAATGGAATATTACTCAGAACTAAAAGAGAATAAAATAATAGCATTTACAAGTAAATGATTGGAGTAGGAGAATATAATTCAAAGTGAAGTAAGCCAATCGAAAAATATCAAAGGCCAAATGCTTTATTTGATATGAGGATGCTGATTCATAATGATGATAGCAGGGCATGGGAGAAATGGAAGAACTTTAGATAGGGCAAAGGGAAAGGAGGGGAATGGAGAGGGCATGGGGGTACAAATGATGGTGGAATGAGTTAGACATCATTACCCTAAGTACATATATGAAGACACGAATGGTGTGAAAATACTTTTTGTACAACCAGAGACTTGAAAAATGGTGCTCTCTACATCTAATATGAAATGAATTGCATTCTGCCATCACATATAACAAATTAAAATAAATAAATATTTTAATAGAAAAGTGAAAAAATAAACAAGGGGAGGACATCCACCTTGTTTTCATGAAATTAAGAAATAAAGGCCGCCAGAGCCATGGGAGTGGAATTTGGCGAGCATGCCAGTGGCTTTCTCCACAAGGAGGTGGTCCGATTCATTAATAATGAAGCTCTCCTGAACAGTGGTGGCCCCGAGTTCTACATGGCCTTTCGCTCTTGTCCCTGGAACAAGGTAGAGGAGTGGATTCGCACTGTGGTGGTGGACTTTCAGGTGCCTCGAGACCTCAAGAGGGAATGCACCTGAAGTGTCCTTGCCCTGGGCATGCGAGTGGTGGCAAGGCAGCGGGAGCAGCAGGGGCATCGTGCCTGTCTGCTGCAGGACCAACTGGAGGAGGTTGAGGCGGCTTGCTGGGCTTTGGCCTCTGAGTTGCAGTGGCTGTGTGAGGACCGTGATGATGCTACTACTCAGCTGCACTTCACTTAGATTGTCTTTCAACAGACAATGGATGAGCGTGAAGTGCTACGTGATAGGCTACCTCAGGCTGAGAGGTCAGCCTTCGCAGATCCATTGCCCCCAAAGGTTGTACCTGTTATGGGAGCCCAACAGCATGGTGCTGTGGCATGGTCCCTGGAAGGAGAGGAGCAGGCAGAGGTGGTAGCACCTGGAACACAGGGCATACCACATTTGGAGGCCCAGATGCCAGCCCCAGCACTTTTGCTTTATGTGCCAGGACACCCAGGTCCTTAGCTCCAGGCACTGCAACCCCATGTGAAAATGTCTGTGCCCCATTCAGTGCCAATCAGAGTCGGATTCCCATACTAAACATCTCTACAATCCCCTGTAGTAATGAAATCAGAATCAGCAGGGACAACAGCCACAGCAGTGACAGCAATTGCACCCCAGGTGCCTCCTCTTGTCAGCTATCCACCTGGCTTGTGGGCTCCAGTGGGGTGCCAGGAGGAAATGGCTCTTCAATGTGTCCAGAGTTACCTGTGTGTCCAGAGTTCCCAGAGTTGCCTTGTCCTGAGTTGTCTGAGTTGCTGGGGCCAGGATGAATATCCTGAGAACCTTCCATGCAGATGCAACCTGGGAGATAGAAAAAGCCCCAAGCAAAAAGAAGGTCCTGAAGGTCCACATGGAATGACTTCCCTGAGGGAAAGCATAAGCCAAAGCCAAAAAGAGGGTCAGGAGAGACCCAAAGGGAAATACCCCATGTGGCAGAGCATTAGCCTTTGCCTGGTATTTTTAATTAAAAAACAAGAATGTCATTGGGATTTTAATAGGAATTGCATTAAATCTTTGTAAAAGTTTTGGTAGTATGGCCATTTTTGGCTATATTAATTCTGCCTATCCAAGAGCATGAGAAATCTTTCCATCTTCTAAGATCTTTTTCAATTTTTTTTCTTAGTGTTCTATAGTTTTCATTGTAGAGGTCTTGCACCTCTTTTTTTAGATTGATTCCCAAGTGCTCTATTTATTTGAGACTAGAGTCAATGGGGAGGTTTTCCTACTTTCTCTTGCTGTGGATTCATCGCTTATATATAGAAATGCATTTGATTCATGGGTATTGATTTTATATCCTAATTTGCTGAATGTATTTATTGGTTCTAGAAGCTTTCTGGAGGAATTTTTTGGATCTTCTAAATATAGAACTATGTCCTCGGCAAGGGGTGATAATTTGAGTTCTTATTCTATGCAAATCACTTTAATTTCATTCATCTGTCTGATTACTCTGACTAGAGTTTCAAAGAGGGCATCCCTGTCTTGTTTCTGTCCTTAGAGGGAATGCTTTCTCCTTTTCTCATTTAGTAATAATGTTGGCCTTGGGTTTAGCATAGATAGCTTTTACAATGTGAAGACTTTGCATACATTGTTTGTATAGACCTCACCATGTGCATGTTCAAGCATGAGTGTTTGTGGTATGAGATGACAGGTTAGGATGAGAAGCAAAAGAATGGATTCCACAGCAAGAGTCATGGAAGAGGAAGATTAATTCAAATGATTGGATTAAATCCTACTAAATAGAAAATAGTTTTGTTTTCAAATTTAAAATAAGGGGGATGTGATCTTAAAATTTCTCCTTCCTGAAAATTTCCTCAACTCTTAAAAGATAATACTTTGTATACATTTTCATTCTGAATCAAAAAGACATTTTAATTTTCTCTATCTACAAATGTTTGGAGGTTCAGAAAGATTGAGACATGTGTTGGTTTAGAATTACAAACCAGAAATGGAATCTTCTTTGATTCTCAAAACTATAGCTATGCATCCCTTTCATCCCATGATTTTTTGATCAATGAAATAATTTTGGGAGTAAATCCTTTTTTTCTAATTTAACTTATTTTTATTAACAACAAATATTAATATATAGTTCTAGGTTTCAGTTTTTGAAGCAATACACAAACTATTCAACAACACACTTGGACATGAAAATACACTTTCTAATAGTAGCAGCTCAGAATGTGGCATGTGCTCACAATGAAAGTTCCATGTTGACCAGTCACCATGGTAATGTGGAATGCACATCTTACCTTCCATTTCCACTCAGTTGGTGTGGTGAGTTAGTTGGTGTAAGTTAAAGTTGGAGAAGAGTAGGGAGGTTTTGAGTTCCTGGTTGGCCATGGGAAATCTTAACTGCTGTGGGAAAGGTATGTTGTCAGTGATATTTTTAAGTGTGTTTCTTCAAAGGGCAGTTAATGTTTACTGAATATATTTTCCTCTTGATTTTTTCATCTTCAACACTGAATCTTCTCTCCTGAGATTTAAATATTTGGTGATATTGTTTTATCACTCAATTCATATATTTGCTTGTTCTATTGACCTGGTTACTGAAAATGTTTTTCTAAATTTAGATAAATGAACCATTCCTAATGCCAATATCATGTGTGCCTTTAAAGTGAATTACAGGAGCAGGACACCCACCTTGCTTTCATGAGATGAAAAACATAAAGTGAGACATAGTATATGGATGCTAAGTAAGGCGATATATATACCATGAAAGGGCAATTAAAAACCAAACCCATCTCAATGTATATGAATATTTAAAAATAACATTAGAGAAGTCTAAATCAAGACTTTTGTAAAAGAAAAGAGGACTGAAATTTCAGAAAACGTTTCCAATTGGTTGATAACTACAGGATCCCAGGTGTTTGGGGGCTACTGGGAAGAAGGCAAAAAGGACAGTGCCTTGAGGTCAGTGGAGTGGATGTCTGATAATGGAGGAAATGAGGGCCTCAGTGGTTTCAGGGAGGATTCATTCGTTGAGGTTCACAGGTTATAGTTAGTGGTGGTTCCATCTAGGCAGGTAAGTCTCTGGCCCCTGGCCATGCAGGGTCTAGGAAGAGGTTTGGAAAGCCAGGAGCAGGAATATGCCTGATCAGAGCTGGTGCATATGGAGAAATGATATTTCGACCAGGCCTTGTCTGACTGCTCAGATTATGGCTCAGAATATTAGACTGCAGACATGGGGCAGGCCAGCTGCTGACATGGAAACATCAAACCATCAGCCCAGAGTATCTGTTTCCCTGATTAATCCCCATTAACAGGCCATCCAGGAGGGAAAAGCTCAAGGAAACTTCATTCTTGGCACAGCCATCAAGTCGCAGTTGGTTTAGAATGTCCCAAGTTCTGAAACAGTTGGTGAGCCCCAGAGAACTCTGATGATTTAGATGGTCAACTGCTCGTCAGGAAGGATCACTTGGAGACAGCTGGAAGTGAGAAGACCCTGGGGGAGGATGGCTCCAAGTGTGGACTCTACCCTTTGTAAAGGTTGGGCGAGCATCGGAGGAAGAGACCACCAAGAGACTGTCTCATGCAACAGCAAAGGGTTTATTGGGGGGTCCAGCATGCTGGGGCTCAGAGCTCACTTGAATAGAGCAGAGAGCCCCAGAAACAGCTTAAGCAGAGCTTATATACATTCCTTGGAGAGGGCAGGGACTTCACATACAGCATAGCCAATCATTGCATGGATTCTGGGAGGGGGGTTGTTTTCGTAGAGCAACCAGATGATCAGGGGAGATTTCAACATACATTCAGTGGGCATTTCCGGGAGTTGTTTTCAACTTCTACATGAGTTTCAGGTTCCAGGAAAACAGAACTTAATTCTTACATTCTTAACCTTTTCACCTTGACCTTCAGATCGGCTTCATTTACATGAAATGGTCATTTTTAAGTCAGTAATTGCAATGAAGAGACAGGATCCCGGGGTTATAACTTGAACATTTCTCATGGTGTCTGCTACTGAAACCTCATGCCAAAGAGGCCTGAAGGAAGGAGTATTCAAAAAGCACTGAGAAGAGTTCTGGTTTCCTGGTTCTAGGATATCCACTAGAGGACTCAAGTGCTCAGGGATTTCTGGTCCCAGGTAAATAGCTACATTCCTGTCCCATATCCACCGCTAATCATTCTTGTGAATCTGGGTAAGACACATAAAATCTCCAAATTACAAACACCTAAACTCTAAATTGTGGTGGACAGACTCTGCTCCACCCATCCCTTTAGGCTGATATGGAGTCATAGGAGGTCACAGATACTCTCCATGAGCTTTACAAATATCCATCTGTAAAGAATGAGGAAAAGACTTTCTTTACCCATTGCTCTGGAGGATGACCTCTATTTGACACCTCTCTGTTCAAACACTGTCAACGATTGAGCTTATTTTTCCACACATTTAATGAAGTGTACTATTTAATATCAGGACACATTAGCACCCATATGAATCACCAGTCCTCTTAAGAATGCATGGATGTGATCATTGTCAGCCTTCTACCATTACATGGATCAGATGCCACACTTTTTGCAACAATTGAGAAGGGGTTTATTTAACTGAACAGGTATTTAATTTTTGAGGTAGGATTTGAAAAAAAGCCACATAACCACAGCCTCTGCTTATGGTCACTGTTTTCTCTGATTTCTCTGATTCCACCTCAGTAATTCTTTTTGACCACACAATATTGTGTTGGGTTGTAGACCTCACACATTGCATTGTTATCCTAAAGATCAATCTGACTCAGGTGCTTTGCTGCCCCAATGGTGAAAAATAAACTCAGTAGTGTGAAATCTAAGAACATTCACATCCCTCCTTCAAAATTTATTAAACATTGATTTTGTTATTTTTAAAATTTTTTCTTAGTTATTCATGGACCTTTATTTATTTATTTATATAAATGTGGTGCTGGGAATCAAACCCCATGCCTCAGACATGCAAGGCAAGCATTCTCCAAATGAGCCACATCCCGAGACCCAGATTTTACTCTTTTTAACTGTGTTAACAGACTGCAAAAATACATCAGAACTTTTTTTCTAATATTCAATTGTAACATTGTCTCCCCTGCTCTGCTAACTAATACTCTACTCTCACCTTCTAT